>NC_134483.1:524184154-524234154 GCF_040206685.1 Ascaphus truei | reverse complement strand
ACTGGAAAATTGCAGTTGAAGATTTGCAGAATAAATCAGTATCTATTTTGCCAACAGTTGTGGTGATGTCTAGGAAAGAGTAATATATTTAAAATGTTATCATATATTCAGATTATTACAGTTTAGCTGTTCAATAAAACAATGACATTTATGTTAGGTTTACTCCTGCAGAGAATGTCATCAATATACCAATCCACATTGAAATACAATACATATATTGACTAAACATAATTCCCATAGCAACAGCCAGAAAGTGTCAGCCTGAGGCATGGATACTGATTGGGTCACACATAGGATGTGATGACCTATCAGTATTCAACCTGTTCAGTTAAGGGGCAGGGTTACAAACACAAACTCAAGGCTATATATACTGGCACTTTGCTAAAGTGGGTGTCTCTCTTTCCTCCCGGTGCGGAGGGAATACAGCTACCCTCTGTCTCACTAGGAGGCAGAGGAAGAGTCCTGAAGGCCTGGTCTGGGCCTCAAGCCCTAATCAGTGCACCTTCATTAGGGGAAGCTGGGAGAAGAATGCCCCTGCTTTGTACATCTGATCTGTCTGCAATAAATATAATGGAACCATAAGAAGTGTGTTTCAATGTCTGGCTGCTGAAAGAAAGGTGTCAGTCTGGGTCATCCTGCTACTATCCAGAGGATCCATGCTGACTGGAGGTGCTGCACCAAGAACTAAGGTACCCTGAAAACACTTCCTGCCTGATCTCCCCACAACACCGCGGAGCACGCAGCCCTTCTGTTGCCACACATGTACAGCACTACACCTAAATGGAATAGCCAGAGAAGCAAATCCCCCACAATCTCACTTAGGGTGGGGGTACATGGGCCACAGATTGATAGATAGATATTATTTAGGTTATGGTGGGTGAAAAGATGACTAAAAACCCTCCAATGTATAGCATATAGCACATAAAAATATTACTTGTGAGCACATTCACATCTTAGATAGGTCTGCAACCCTGCTTTTCACCCTTATCCCCTAGCATACAGTGCTTCCACTGCAGCAAGGGATTCTGTGAAATGACATGCAAATGAGCAACCAGTACCACCTTTTGTCTCAAAACCATTATTACATGGAACCCTTAAGCCAATGCTTGCTGTTTTAAACACAGCTTTCAAGCATTGCCTGGGATGAGATGCAAAGCCAGTTAAATAACTCACAGACAGACTGTATGTGAGTGGGTTCACTGGCTTTGTATCTCATCCCAAGCTATGTTTAAATGTTGTATGGACACTGGGTTTACCACTGTACCAACCAATGGGTAGCGAGGACGGCGGGTTAGGGTAATTTCCCTGGGGAGGTGGGTTAGGCCTCACGGGAGTGTAGCGGAGGAGGGGCTTTAACCCCTTAATTACTTTAGGGGTTACTGGCCAGTAGTTTTGTTGTTTATTGTAATGTTGCTGCCCACGGAGTACGAGGAGGACACGGAAGAAGACGAGGACACGGAGTAAGATGAGGATGGCCTTCATTCTGGCAGGGGCAAATGCAACTTTAATTACCTTTATGCTGACTGGGTAATGTTTGATGCAACCTTGATTTAATAAAAAAAATTGGGGGTAGAAGCCCCACTATATTAAATGTGCAGGTTTTTTTTTTTTTTTTAAACTACTGTAGCACACAATACATTTATCTACACAGTCAGAAACAGAAGGAGAGAGAGAGACAGACACAGATTGGGGCGAGAGAGACAGTATCGGATGAGCGAAGAGAGAATGGATGGATGGGGGGGAAGGAGAGAATGGAGAGAAGTAGGGTTAGGGGGGAGGAGAATGGGGGGACAAACACACACACACACACACACACACACACATACAGAGACACACAGACATATACACACACACACAGACACACACACACACACACACAGAGACACACACACACACACACACAGAGAAACACACACACACCGACACACACACAAACACACACACACACACACATAGAGACACACAGAGACACACACACACACTTCTACCGCCCCGCCGGACAGCTGATAGTCGCGCGTGGGGGCGGGGAGGAAATGGAGATGCAGCTGGCGGCACTTCTACAACCGCACCGCCCAGCTGATGGTCACCTAGGTGGGTTGGGGGGAATGGGAGATACAGCCAGCGGCACTTCTGCAGCTGCACCTCCTGCTGATGGTCGCCCGGGGAGGGGGGGGGGTGGGAGAGGTGGCCGGCACTTCTACAACTGCACCACCCAGCTGATGGTCTAGCAGTGGGGGGGGGGGTAGAGATGCAGCCGGCAGCACTTCCACACCGCACAGCCAAGCTGATAGTCATGGGGGGGGGCAGCAATGGGAGAGGCAGCCCAGCCGCTCCACCGGGCAGCTGACAGTCATGCTGTGGGGGGCAATGGGAGACACATCCAGGCACTTCAACCAGCCACCAATGACACCAACCTTTGGTAAGTGCCTCATAGAATTTTTTTTAAAATGTCGATTCTAAAACGCATCCCAATTTCACACATGTGGAAATGGGAAAAAAGCTGTTACTACCGCTATGGTAATGAAGGGGTTAACTCCTCCTGCAACCTTCCTGTTAGGCCTAACAACCCATCCTAGGCTAGGTAGCCCCATTCACTCACCCCCTGTACCCCCCAATAAACCAGATACTGTGGCTTAACGGCTAGCTAGCATGGGGTCTCCTGTATATTTTTACTACTAATTATATTTAATATCGCATACATTATTCACTACTCTACAAGTAGAAATGTACTTCAATTTTTTGTGTTTTTCATATAGAATCAGCCCCTTAGCTGGTTGAAAGTATTTTTCCTATGAATAATTAGGAGCCACAAAATTAGTTAAATGGTATGATAGCACCCAGTATCATCAACCATCTTCAATGGTGGAAACCGACGATGGTAAGCTACAGGGTGGGCTGCGACCATAGCAGGGCAATAGATCCAAGTTACAGGAAGGCACCTCTGGGCAAATCAGAGGAGCCCTTTCATAGGGCCAGAGAGCATTGAAGGTGCTGCTATGGAGGAGAGAAGAAAGCTGGGTATAAATACCACTACAACTTCCATCCAATTGTTGCACATTTAACACTACAGAAGATGCACAATAATAGATAATAACTTAGTGAATGTTAATTTTTTTACTTGCTGATATTTCATATTTGGTTCATTAAAACTATAATACATGTAATAAGTACACTTATTTACATCTGCATTAGCAGCATAACAAGCACATAACATATTTACGTTTCAAATGTTGCCCTTAAATGGAAAAAGTTGTGGTTGTAGTGACTGAAGGGTTAAACAATAAATGAACTTGTGTCCATATTCCCTTTTCAAAATGTACATAATGTATATACTGTAAAATAGATAATGTATCTAGGTTTCTTTTTGTCACTCATGCCTATTATTACAATAATAGATACAGTAGAGGCAACGATTATTCTAACACTTGATTTAAACTAGCCGGGTTACATTCAGGGTATGTGCTGGGTATGTTCTGGGCCAGTTTGAGGCACGTTTAAGGCATTTCTGCATTGACTAACGACCCATAGGATTAACACAGCAGGGATCCCTGGCAGTCCAATTCAGTTTGAATGGGACTGCCAGGGACCCCTGCTGTTAATCTGATAGGCCATTAATCAATGCAGAAATGCTGGGGCTAGTTTAAGGAAGGTTTAAGGCATGTATTCAGAATGTACCTGGGTGTACCTGGGTCTTTTGGGGAATTGCCACTGGTTTTTGTTAGAATAATCGCTGCCTCTACTGTATATCAATTTATATTTTAGATATTTACAGCACATGTTTTTTCTCAAGCAGTTCTAAGGATGCCAATTTGTAGGGAAAAGAGAATTCTTCATATTTGTCTAACAATCCAATTTTTTAAGTGTTCAAAATGCAACAGAATATAATAACACTTGTGCCAGTCTGCTAAGAAAAAATTGACAAAGTTAATTTATCCTGAAATCTAAAAATAGCCAGTTGAATCCTTGCAGCTGTTATAGATTTATAAGCAAGCATAGTCATTAAATAGCATCTATTTAAATGGTATCTGTTTAGAAATGTAACCTTGTTCACCTGTGAGCTTTAAATGATGATTTTTTTAAAAAGAGATGATGACAAAAAAGAAGTCAATCTAGAGAGCCGGCCAGCTGGACCAGCAGGCTGTATATCACAAATGTATGAAGAAATCCAAGACAAATTATCCCTTGACATACAGTATAGTCAAAGTGTAGCATGTAAAATTAGTGGCTTGCAGCCATATAGAGAAATATGATCATTTGTAGCTACAGTACCTCTGGACATTAATTAGTGCAGACAAAAAAAAAATGGATTTCCATATTTGTGTTATTGTAAATCTATTCAATAGATACATGAATATTCTCAAATAAGTTAAATGTAAACAAAGAATAAATTATGCCTACTTAACCAAGCCTAAACAAATGTTACTGAAAACATTCAGCACTATTTCACATTTTTTGTCTATATAAAAAGTCTATGAGTTTCGTTTGCGAAACTTTGGATGCATTTTTTTTCTTGTTCATGAAAATATTAAGGTGCTTTTTTTATTCATTGGCTTTTGCAGAAGTGAGAACGATTTTGATGGTTTTATGGAAAGCACATGACGTTTCACAAAAGTATGCAAATATGACAATAATTAAAGGACAATGTCACTTGTGTCCCTCTCTGCAGTAATCAAAATGCGAGCACATTTTAAAAGAGCAATGAGTTTTTTTTTCGGCAAAAAAAAATGCCGATTTTTTTGTGTCTTCGGCAGTTTATCGGGGCTTATTGAATCGCCGAGGTATTGTTTGCGTAAAAATGGCAAAAAACGGCTTTTTGGCGCTAACTGCATGAGGCCCTATGTTTTCAAAAATGTTCACTGGTACAAAAAGGACACTTTTTGTCTTTTTTTACTAACCGCCAATGTGGGGTATCAAACCTGGTCTGGCATTAATTGCTATTGATTTGGATGGCAGTCAATGCCAGATCAGGATGTATTTACTGTGGGTCTTTCATTTGTTTTTCTTTGTGAGCATTACTACTGTAGTGCCGACAAGTATTCTAATACAAATCTGGGGCAATCACCAACAAGACCCAGGTACATGCAGGGTACATGTTGGGTACATGCTGGGTACATGCTGGGTACATGCTGCAACATTTCAGTGACATTTCTGCAGACAGACTAATGGCTCATCAGAGTAACAGCGGAGGTCAAACTGAATGGGGCTGTCAGGGACCCCAGCTGTGTAAATCCGATGGGCTATTAGTCTCTGCCGAAATGTCACTGAAATGTTGCAGCATGTTCCCAGCATGTACCTGGGTCTTGTTGGTGATAGCCCCAGATTTTCCAAGGCAAGTTTAAGGCAAGTTTTAGAATACTCGTCGGCGCACCTGTATGTGACATTTGACCGACCGCCGCTCCCCCAACCCCAAAAACCCCCAACATATTTGTTTGTATTCCCCCAGTACCTAAACACACTTTGTTTTGTGATCTTAATATATAGTCTAAACTGTACAATAGTCTGGTAGGATATTTTTCTCTTTACTTGCTCTGGATTCTGTACTATAAAAGTATAAACATTTTATAAATGTAACATACATTTAGAAAATCAATCTAGAAACTTGTTTCAGATGTGATTCTAGCAGCCAAATCTATTGTATGACTTTTAGTTTCATGAAAACCTTTCTGCTTCATTGCCTGTAGAGTAACATTTGTAATTAATATACTTTTAAATAATAATGTGCCTCCCATAAATAAAGAAAGGATTGTTATGATGACATTAATTTGATGATAGCATTAAGAGATCATTACCTTAATTGCAATTAAAATTTAGTGTCTATCAAAGAATATTGTGTGCTATGATCTATATATCACTTTTGATATGTACTGTAAGTGGTAGTGCATTATAAACTAGTAAATGATGCAATACTTTATTTATCTTATCTACAATAATTTACAGTAGCAAGTGTTTTTGATTTTTAAAGTACACATACTGCGTCAATGGTGACTTCCTTTTTTAAAACAGAAGCATTGCAAGTTTATTGTTTCTATTGCTCTGTGCCCAGGACATACTTGAAAACGAGAGGTAACTCTCAATGTATTACTTCTTGGTAAAATATTTTATAAATAAATAAATAAATAATAATTGAGTCTATACAATAAGGTCTGTTATTGATCAACGCACCCGATCCAGCGTTAACTTCCACTGATTTGAATGGGAGTTTTTTCTGGATCAGGGCCATAACCTGTAATGGACCATAATTTTCCTAAATTCATATCTGATATCAGAGCTACTGACCCCTATCAATGTGTAGCCCTAAATATAATGTAGGAGTTTGTATCAAACTATGACAAATATCTGGAGATTGCATAAACAAAAAATTTATTAAGCATTTAATATTCAATAATACTGTCATATATTTTACTATAAATACATGTTAAAATGCAATGTTTTTACTTTACTCTGAATGCAAAACAATGTTGCTCTGTAATTACTTTCTAGATCTATAAATGGGATCTTATAACGAGTCATATGCTTACATGTGGCTGGGAGGCATAATATAAAATAAAAGTAATAATAAAGTAACCCTGTTATCATATGTTATCGTATTAAAGATTTATTAACTGAATTACCATCATAATTCCTTTGAGCACTTTTAATTTTACTTGACACCAAATGTTTCTTACTGATAAAATATTTGATTTGGAAAACAAAGCATTTTTTACAAGAAGAGTTTCAATTAGACGTAATTGGGTTATTTAACCCCTTGAGGACATTTCTACAGTCTGATGTTATCACAATTCACTAAAACATTGTTTTATTCCATGCAAATCATACACGTTAATGAAAAATGTAGTGTAAACAAACTACTAAATGAATGTGTCAATTCTTTAAAATGGTTTTTATCACAACAAAAGCCAATCAAGTGGTTTCTCCGGGAAACCAGAAAATTACTAGTGGTAGCTTATTTAGAATAGTAAATGTAACTTTAAGAGCTACATAGAATATTTACGTTTAGATGAAAAATACATGTACTGTGCCGGCCAGCTTTATGCTAATGTGGCTGCCTCCGCGGCTTAAAAATAGCCACTGGCAGGGCGTGGCAGTCTTCGGCCGTTTTTGGTTGGTTTTTCCACGCCTCTGGCGCTTTCAATAATAAGCGCCATTAGCGCTTATCTATTGAAGCTGCCGCCGCGCGGGAAAATCCGTTCAAATCCGCTCAAAACGGAGAAAAGCCCCGCTTTCAGCCCACGATACACCCGGCAAGCTTTGGAATAAAGCTGGCCGGGACAGTATCCGCCTCCAGTTAGTAATACACCCTCAAGGTTGAAACCATATCCCATTGCACAGGTGTTTATTGGTATTGGTATTGCAGAGAGGTGTCAGACTGTACACTATAGTATGTGCTGATATAGATGAGAAAATGTACCCTACTTATTTATTCTGGGATGGAGCATTCCAGGGTTTCTTAAAATCCTCAAATATTCAATAATTCAAGTTATAACAGTATTAACTAGGGCACAGCCCCAGGTTGTAAAACCCAAAGAGTCTTTACATCAACTTTTATCCTTTGAAGATTATATTTTTCAAGGAATAGGGAAGCTCTGGAAAATAAAATAGAAAAGTAAATGAAAAGGCTGAAAAAAGAAGGTTTATCAGACAATGAACTCTTGCTAAAAACTCTTGTTGCTCATCAGTAATTGGGATGCTGTCATAGAAACTGAAGAACAAATGATATTCTCGTAAACAGTATTATATTTATATCATACAAAATGATCTAGAAAGAGAAAATGTCCTAGAGCCTACAGATGGAGGGTGAGGCACCGTGGAGTCCCAAAAATGAATGCACTCAGCACACCTATATAGCAGGCTTCCCCTTGGACCACCCTTACCTCCGGCTGTGTGCGCGCACGCCGTCAAGGTGCAGGAGGTACTGCGGGGGTGGTGGAGCGTCGAGTGGATCGGCGGAGGCTCCGGCGGCTTTCCTTGAAAGGCGTCGTCATCTTGCGCATAGTCGCGCATGCACAGTAAGGCTGGGAGTTGCGGCGGCCATGGCAGAGCTTGCGCAGCTGCAGGACAGTCAGGTGTGCAAGAAGAGGCTGCGCGGGGACTACAGCCCCCAAAAGGCGACACTGGAAAAGGTAGGGACACTGCCCCATTAGCTGTTTGATAAGTTCAGGGACACAACTGAGGCACAGCCCTGAGGATTCTGATCTGGGACCAGATCACCCTGCAAGGTGTAGAGACTATCTGTATGTGGGACACTCCAGCTTGATACCACCGACGCGGAGGCGGACTCATCACGGATGACATCGCTAAATTAGCGGATCCCATCGTTCTTTCAGTCAGAGCGCTCCGGATGCTGGAGCACCCGGCAGGTACTTACCTCATTAAGTGGAATACCCCTCCTCTTCTCTTTGACCTATCTCTCCTAGAAATGGAGTATCTCTGAATGGCGATGTTTGCATCAGGGGTTTTAGGGGTTAGCAATGTTTCTGTGAGAATGATGGCTTTGTGTTAATGCATAAGGCACCATGCCCTTATTTCAACCAGTTTGGGCAGAAGCCTCTGGATATTTTTATGGGCGACTTATAGACCTTTTTGGAATTTGAAGGGGGTATTCTCAGGGGTATGGGACAGAGTTGAAAAGGGAGGGCCTAGGTTAAGTTCAATATCACCTGCTAAAGAGAGGAATAGTATGAGTAAAAATTTGAGTAGTTGTTTGCAAGTTTTAATTTGTGATGTTTGCCATTAGATTGAGCGATGGTTTGTGTGCTAGTTTTCAGAGTTCTCCAACAAAGCCTTCCAGGTGGTGTATCAGGAGGGGTTAACCCCGTGATTACCATAGTGGTAGTAACCGCTAAGATAATGAAGGGGTTAACTCCTCCCACAACCCCCCTGCAAGGCCTAAACACCCACCATGGGCCAAAATCCACCTTCACCCAACCCCGCTACCCCCAATAAACCACCCACTGATGTTTAACCCTTCATTACCTTAGTTGTTAGCTACCAAGGTAATGAAGCTGCCTTTAAATGGATTTTTATTGCTTTGGATTGCAGCCTGGGTTCTCCTGAGCTTGTTTATGTGTATCAGCTCCGGAGACACCTGGCTTCAATCTGCTGCAATACAAATTAAATTCGAGGTCCTACTCTCAAAGCCCATCTCGCCACCCTTGGGGTAGTGAGATGAGATCTGTGATAAACTCACTTATTCAGAGCTTTTTTTGGATTATCAAGGCTATTAGAATAGTGTGATCTTATCGAAATGGAGCTCTGGAGCCTTTTTCAACTCCCACTCAGTGTGTTTGAGCAGGAGTGAAACCGCTTGGGAAAATGCACTCTCCGAATGAGTTTGGTAGGTTATCAAAGCTTTCTGAATAGCAATCAAATCAAAATAATTTGTGATGTTCTCAAAAAGCTTGATGAGTTAGTTATCAATGCTACTAGAATAGGTCCCAAATACTTTATTTGGCAAGATAAAAAAAATCATCATAGGCCCAGTAGAGTGCCCAAAAATGGAGACTACTGTAAGTGTACCTACATTGAAAGTGCACATATAATATATAGTGCAACAAAAATGCACGGTATGAAAGTCATTGCCCCCCCAAGACTAGGGCTGCTTGCAACATAGAAGGATATTGCTACAGTGCAGTTGATAGTATCAGTCTAGTAGGATACAGCTGTTAAGTATTAAGGAGAAAATAAATGAAGTTGTGGCTGATTATTGTGTCACATACTATATGTGCTGCAGTAATCAGCTGACTTCCTAGAAGACTCGGTGATAGAGGTTAGTCCGATCTATTACCAGAACTAAATCACGGAATGTCAAAAATGCCCGGCAGGGAGCATCTCACTGGGTGCCGTGGCCCACGAGCAGCAGCAGTTCCCGTCTGATGGTGTGCACACTGGGGCTTATCCTGCTGGTTGCTAGTCTTCACACATACTATCAATCTATCGTGCCAGCTACCATAGACAGTGTAGGGTATGCTAAGCCTTCTATACATAAGCCTTAAACAGCTTAATTGGCACCTATCATTGCCAATTTGATACATAGCTAGGACTTTTAGGGCCTCATGCAGTAAGCGACGAATATGTGAAATCGGCAAGCTTACCGATTAGTCATGTTATTGGCGATTTTTCCTCTCCGTATGCAGTAAGTGCCGAATACATTCAAAATCAATGTGAAAACAAATCCGCCCACTCTCACGATGATTAGCCAATCACACACAGGTGTATCGGCGTGCGTGGCGGGGTGTTGTTAGGTTGCCCAATCACAAATCTTGCTGAATCAGGCGAAACAAGCATGTATTGGATAGCGCGCCATATTTAAAGGCAACGTGTACTGCTAATCATTCTCTGTGTTGTTGGGAGTGAGAGAGAGAGAGACGCACAGAGCTTGGTGATTTAAGATTTGCATATTGACTGAGAGACTTGTTGTGTATTGGGAAAGCTTTGTCCTTTGTTGTTTTGTTTACATCTTTGTCTTGTTTTATATGTGGAAGTGTTTCGTGTGATTGGCTGTACATTTGTTGTCTTTTTTTTGTGAGTGCTGTAAGTATGCCCGCAAAGCGTGGGAAGAGTGATGCTGGTGGGAGTGGGAGTGCTACTCGTGCGAGTACGCGTCGGAGTGAACGTACTGTTCAGGGGAGTGATGTTGCTGGGAGTGCGAGTGGTGTTGCTGGGAGTGGGAGTGCTGGTGCTGCGAGTGGTGTTGCTGGGAGTGTGAGTGCTGTTGCTGGGAGTGTGAGTGCTGTTGCTGGGAGTGGGAGTGCTGTTGCTGGGAGTGGGAGTGCTGGTGCTGGGAGTGGGAGTGCTGGTGCTGGGAGTGCTGGTGCTGGGAGTGCTGGTGCTAGGAGTGGGAGTGCTGGTGCTAGGAGTGGGAGTGCTGGTGCTAGGAGTGGGAGTGCTGGTGCTGGGAGTGCTGCTGGTGGCGCAGTTGCTGATGGGGTGTCTGGTGGTGGCGTGCTTGCTGGTGGCCAGCTTTTGGAGGCTCTTCCATTGGAAGAAGGAGAGTCCAGTCAGCACCAGCCAAGCTCTGACCCTAAACCTGCTCGGAAGAAACGTGTGGAGAAGCCACGTAATCCTCGCTTCAATGACCAGGAAAATAGAGCTCTTGTCACTGGGATTCTGGAGCACTATGACAGTATCTATGGACATTTAGTAGGTAAGTGTACCTTTCCATTTATTCTTCAAATACATGTGATCCTAGGTCATCTGAGTTTTGTTCATATGCAAATATGGGTACAGAATATCTTTCTATGTTAATTGTGGAAACACAGCTTTTTATCATGCGTTACAAGGACAACAAAACTCAGGCGTTCAATTTGCGATAACTGCATACAATATTAATGCAACTTTGCTTACATGTATAGGTTTAGTAGTGAATGCTCATGTGCTTCACATATTACACCTAAAACAGCATGTTTGCTTTCTCTTGGAACAGCTAGCAGTGTAGGAAACTGGTGCTTGTATTATTATTAATTTACCTCATATATTTTATATGTTTTTCAAGGGCGGACAAGTTCATCAAGCAAAAAAGAAATGTGGGACACAATAGTCATTGGTGTCAATGCGTGTGGGAATAGTGTCAGGGTCAAGGAGAATTGTCGCAAGAGATTTGACGATATTCGGTCAAAATTAAAACAGAAAATACAAGACCAACGCGTGCATGCTACTGGCACTGGAGGTGGGCCGACACCACAACGTCTGATATTAACTCCATTGGAGGAGCTGCTTCGGGGAAAATTACTTCCTGTCGTCGTGGAGGGATTGGCTGGTGACCGTGATATTGGAATTTATCCCTCACAATTTCCACCAGGTGAGAAATATTACTGTACTAGGCGTGTCGTTGTTTACAGTTATTTTGCATATTTACGCAGCTTTTTATAGTGTCTTCCCAATATAAACATACCTACATCTATATATGTATATGTCTGTTTCTCTCTATCTCTCATATATATATATATATATATATATATATATATATATATATATATATATATATATATATATATATATATATATATATATATATATATATATATATATATATATATGTGTGTGTGTGTCAAATTAGACATATCTGTTGTAGTCCTACTAAAAGCAGTAACTAATATACCACGTTGCATTGCGTGCTCATTTGCATGTGAATTCCCACAATGCTTTGCTGCATTGGAAGCAATTTATGGTGGGCGAAGATGGGGAACAAAAGGGTAGCACACATGTGTAACACATGATAATGAGAAATTATTAGTAGCTACAGGTACAGAACATAAATATGTATAATATTATTGTGTATTTTATTTATTTTACTCCTACAAATACGACATTACTGCCTATTTTAAACATGCATCAAATATATTGCATGCAACGGCCTACAAACATCACTTGCACTAACACATCTATAGTTGTTTATGAAAAGGTCCATTTTTGCTTTATGTCATATACAGACAGCATAATGAGGCACACGTAGCATATGTTATGTCATTGTGTTCATAACTTAAACACTGCAGACGACTATTTAGCTCCTCTACCATTGTGTTAAAGCAGCTGCAATTAATATCTCATCACAGCATACACTTCAACAGAGGGGGTGGGGTTCAGCACACACACAAATTACAGGCTCATTTTAGGGTCAACTTAGTTCACACCATTTTCACCTGTTTGAAGTAATTGAAAGGTGTGGCTGATTAGGCTTTTTGGGGAAGGGAATACCGTTCTTACAACCTGACTAGCACAACTGAAGTTAATCACACTCATTTGAAAGCTTAACTCTAGCTACTAAATGCCCCAACAACTCATTAGTTATCAAACCGTACGTCACACATTAGTTCACTCATATCTATAGTTGAACTACTATCAACGACACATTATCACACACTGCATGTGTTGTCTTGTTGAGTGACAGCCACATTCAGGTGTGCCACATCTTCTATTAATGTACCACACATATCCTGTACCAAAAACAAAACTTTTTGCAATATGACCACCTTCATGATAACCATTGTGAATGGTCATCTCATGATAGTTATGTACATTATGATACTGATATGACTACACAACATATGATTTTTATGTACTAATTTAATCTATTTATCCTCACGCATTACTTCAGAAACATAGTATGTTGTATGTTAGGGAACTCAAAAGTTCTAAGTACACAGGCATGTACATTGTTATTACAACTATTTATGTTCACTTTCACACACATTTTCGGTTAAGGAACTGATGCTGTTAGGTACTCATAAATACAGAACATACAATAAGTGTTTGTTCAATATTTACACATGTAAATGTAAAACTAATGTTATTGTTATATATAGTTGCCCCTGGAGGACATGTGTCACCTGAGATGGAACAAGTGTCTTCACCTGGGTCATGCAGCTCAACACACCCAGAAGGTGAGTGTATCAGTTGGTGGCCATATAATATGTGCACTTCTATATGTTATGTTGTCATGTTCATTATTTGTTTTGCACATCTTCTTTAAATAGGATTACTTAGTGTCAGTGAAAATGAAGTGTAAGGCAACATGTATTGTGTTAGTGATGTGAACTATCATGTAGGAGTTCTGAGTTTAGAGCAAGTTTTCATTCATTCATATTTCATACTGAGTCCAAACATTATTCGTAAGTCAAGGTAGTTTTTAATGTGAGGTTATAAAACGTATGGAAACATGTTAGGTGTTACTTATGACACAGTAGAATTACATAGTAACACAGCAGAGATTAACATGCCATTTAATAATGTGTACATTTATTTTTAGAACATGATGATGAGGATGATGATGATGATGATGATGCCGCCATAGACACAGAAATACAAGCAAGTGAGCATGAAGACGTTCCAATTGAAACTGTTTTACCGCCAAATCGTCCAGCAACGATCGTACATACGATGCAATTGTAGCTTCTGAGGGAAAAATTGTGGAAGCAGAAAATCGTCGCCATTCTGACCTGATGACTGTGCTGGAAAGGATGATTGCACTGCAGGAAGAAACAGTATCACAATTGGCACATCTCCACAGAGTCTTCATTGAAGTGCCTAAACAGTTGCAAAAAATCAACACCTCATTCGAAGCATTAGTTGTTCAGCAAACCCAGGCAAATTACTGGAGAATGACTAATGTACCACAATTCAACTTCAACACCTCACAGGCAGGATCTTTACATGCTGGTCAGTTTTCACCACATGCATCTGATCTTCATTCCCCAGGTCCGAATGTTACCGGTCAAGTAGCAGACATTGCTGTGCACGTTCCTGACGACATCCTACCGCTGCCATCTCTACAAAATCAGCAGCTGACACTTACAAAGGAGGCGACAAAAACAAAACAGCACAAGCAGTTACTACTGACCAGTTTTTGGACACAAACAAAAAAAGACACATGAAACAGACCAACCATCACTTGTGCAGTGTCTACCAACTTGCTCACATGTGTCAGTGGGCACAAGCCCTGTCCGTGAACAGTCACTGCCCAAAAGCCCTGTAGGTGAGTCACTGCCCAAAAGCCCTGTAGGTGAACAGTCACTGCCCAAAAGCCCTGTCGGTGAACAGTCACTGCCCAAAAGCCCTGTCGGTGAACAGTCATTGCCCAAAAGCCCTGTAGGTGAGCAGTCACTGCCCAAAAGCCATGTAGGTGAGTCACTGCCCAAAAGCCCTGTAGGTGAGTCACTGGCCACAAGCCCTGCCCGTGAAGTGCCAGAGGCCACTCAAAGTGGCTCTGTTGTGGCTAAAGTTGTTGCAAAACGAAAAAGGAAAATCCAAGAGACAACAAGCAGGCCTGTTACTCGCTCTCAAAAGGAACAAAAAAATAAATGTTATAATTCACTAAATATGTCTTTGGCCTTGTTTTGTTGACTTCAGATTATCTAATTAATATTGTATGTATGCTGAAGACTGTGTTCTTTCCAAACTTTCAAGTATGTTCTTGTACACGTGAAGTTTTGGAAATGTTAACAGTCATAATTAATGAATAGTGTTATTAATATTGATGTATGAATCGTGTATTCAGTAATGGTCCACCAGGAGCCAGTTGCTAAGTTTAGAGAAGCTGCCATTGACTTTGCAGCAAAACATTGCATTTGGGTGTGTTAATTGATGTAATCATTGCATGTGCATATTATTCACATGCAATTAAAAAAACACCTATTTAACTGCAAACATCTTTCTTGTACGTGTACAGCAGGATTTTGTGTTAAATATTACTTACATTTGCTGGCCATTGTAATGTTGTCCTTTAATCATTTATGTGTTCTTGTTTCAAGAACATCTCTGAATTTATACTAATATATATGTAGTATGTATGGATATATGCACACACACACACACACAGACACACACTGTGTGTGTATGTGTGTGTGTGTATGTATATATAGTACTATCTAAACTGGTATATATGTATTTACAAAAAACATACACTTCATGCTTCCTTGTGAAAACACACTATTTTAAGAATACAGGCCTAATGTTTGAGAACTATACTAACTGTGAGCCTATAACAGTATTGGCCTAAAACAAATGTTTATTACTTAATTCACTCATGTTTAACACCATTTTAATAGGTTTCATACAAGGCCTACTTACTGCCATCAATATGTTGTGTGTACTCCTGCATTATATATATAAATATATATATATATATATATATACATATACATATACATATACATATACATATACATACATATACTAGAATACAGTATATACTTTATATATATATATATATATTTATGAGAGAGATATATTTATATATATATATATATATACAGACGTACTTCAACTGATGCAGACAGGGAGTTAACCAGACTTTCAAATACACACAGAAAATTATGCGGGAAAAAAACGTTTCCTTTTGCAGGTGTCTGTGTATTTCATTATATGGCTGTGTAAGCACTATTTTCACACAGTGCTCTATTTTATTTTTCAAGAAACCACAATGTTACTTAATTAAAAGTCTCGGAATGTTGTGAGAATCGAGATAAAAAAATGATACATGTTTGTCAGACAAACGGCTATCAGAAACCAAAAACGTTCAACCAATTAATTCAACATATCCAATTGGAGCTTCAAAAAAGGAGTAACAGTTGATACTTTTTATGACTTTGAAAAGGAAACACAGCAAATTGTTATGCATTGACCACTTTCATTCTTATGAGCAAAGAACATAGACCTGCACACATTTTTTGTGTTAATCTGCAATGGCTGATGAATTCGTAACGACTATGAATCCGCACAGAGGGTATAAATTCATGATAGCAGAAGCGATTTTGTCCACTTGCGGACACAAAGCTAACACACGTCTATGATGTCCACACACGTCCATCAAATCTATGATTTGATTAGAGCCAAATATCCTTATTACCAAGAACGTGGGCATGCGCGCAATTTTAATTCCTCAGTAAGATTCACTTTATCAACTAATGACTGTTTTGATTGTGTGCAGGATAAGCTAGAAGACAGGTATGGTTTCTGGAAGATTGCCAAGGATAAACATTTCACCGTGAAAGAGGGCACACATATTGTGCTTAATGGCATATTTATTCCTAATGCCAATAGCAATGGATCCGCTACTACTGTTCCGTGTGAATCGATACCTGCTGCAATATCTGCACCCTCCATTCCTGAAACCACATTGTACAAGAACATAACTACTATGATTATGTACCAAGCCTTTCAGATGAAAATGCATTGGAATGGGTACCCGAAGAAATGAACCTACCTCCGGACCAATTGTTTGAAGAAAGCAGTGGCGATTCCTATGAGCGCTTCATGGAGGAGATGTGTGTCATACTGGATTCAGCGTTTGGGTCAAGCGTGGATGAAAATGCCTTGCATTTCTGTAGCAACCAGTTGCAGGCAGACGAAGAGTTAATTCTAGAAGAATGGTAAATATAATATAAATATAACAATTTTTTTTTTTGTAACCACCATTTTCACTTTCAATGCGTCGATACAGCGTAACATTGCAGACTGCATAACATGTAGCGATCACAAACAAATTGTTTCCTAATACAATATAGTAGAACCTGAAAGAGTAGTACACATTGCTGACAGAATAAATATACGTACTTTCCTATCCCTTTAAACATATTAGCAACATTTTACCATAACTCTAACACATACCTGTTTTGTTATCATGCAACATCTACAAAATAAAAAACCGGGTCCACCACGTATGACGTGGGACCCTTGTCATGGGCCAAGGCGTCCTTAAAAAGGATTACGGATGTAAGTCCTGCCCCCAAGCGACGTGCGCGCCTCAAAGCCTATTGGCTGTCTTGTTTTGTTATAGTAACGGTAACTGCACTGTGTCATACAGTGGGGGCGTACACTGGGCGTTAGCCGAATGTTAATTGAGTGGGAGGAGTGTTAGCGTGCGTTTCACGCGGGCTTAACATGACGTCACACGTATTGCATTTGCGCATTTTGTTATCGGCCGTGCTTTCTGTCCAAACACGTCTGTTTAAAAAGAATACAGATGTACTCGTTCAGAACGAATGTAGTTTCGTCTTCATTGTATTAGAAATAAAGATTTTATGTTTACTGGTATTTTCAACATGTATTGAAGGCACAACGTACGCATTGTTTTGCGCATGCGCTAACAGTTAGTCGACCCAAGCGTGAAGTGCGTGCGCACACTAAGATGTGCGCGCACATTTTTCAGTATACAGGCAACGTTCACTTCATATACATAGTTATGCCTGCTACAAATTAAAAGAAAAATTACATACTGATGTACACTTGTACTTCTAACATATAAGTGACTGACGTGTGTATGTACACAATCATATAGAGCTGTGTAACGCGTTGTCACGGATACATATATAGTAAGGTGCCATCTTTGACCATCATGTCTTTGCTGTATTTCAGAGATGTCGGGGAAGATACAATCGGATCAATGTATAATTTCAGAAGAGTCTACCTTTATATGAGATGATTGTGAGGAGGAGCCACCGACTACTATACTACATATGGAACTAATTTTATATTGCTTGCAGCGCTTATTAACAAACAATTAAAAAAGTGATACCCTTATGCCTATATTGCATAAGCACTTAATTAACATAATGATGTTGCAAAAGAGTGCCTCATGAATTTTTATTGAGTGTTCTTTAATTACTACTAGCATTTTATGGCATGGTGTGTTTTATATATAACAACCATTCCCACTCTGCTAACACATTTGTGTATTCTATTGTGTAATGGAACGTATGACTGTCGAAACTATGTAACAATAATAATAATTATAATATGAGCATGTTCATGTATAGCGCTGCTAGTTGTACGCACCGCTTTACAGACACATTTTTCAGGCTGAGGTCCCTGGCCCGTGGAACTTACAATTTATTTTTGGCCGCCTGAGGCACAGGGAGATAAAGTGACTTGCCCAAGGTCACAAGGAGCCGACACCGGGAATTGAACCAGACTCCCCTGCTTCAAACTCTCAGTGCCAGTGTGTGTCTTTACTCACTGAGCCACTCCTTCTCCCAATGTAAAGGACACTTACAACCAACCAAATTTAACATTTATTGTTAAAAATCTCTTGTTACATGGGTATGTTGATAAAATGGTTTGGGACTGCAGCAAATAATGTTATTGCCCAGATGTTGTGGTCCCCTACAATGCATGATGTTCTGAATATTACATCAACATCATGTAATGAAGTACGTTTCTGTGTATATTTCATTAACCTAACTAACTATAGTTTACTGTGTTTATTAAACGTTCTAAAAATAAATAGTATAGTCAATATGATGATATAAGCTACCATAATAAAGCTGCTGTTATCATTTGTCGGTGTTATACATGGATCCTACACAAATTGATACAGACACAAACAGTTGTCTTAAAAAGTGTGTCTATGCTAATGTGCACGTGATTGACGTTACAATTGTGAGAATACTTGATAATTATCATCATGATAATGATGAAGTGACGTGATTGACATTCCAAAAATATTACCAACATTGTCATAGTGGGAAATTAGAAATGCTAAATTACAGTAACATTTGCGACAAAATTGTGGTTTCTGTTAACAGTTTTACACTTGGTACATGTAGGACACATCCACACACGTGTGACTTATACATACACATGTCACAAATTTAAATTAATGTTGACTATTAATTCCTAGCATTAATAAACACCTACATTGCTAAATATAAGATGTAGTACGCATTGTTGTGATTACAGGCATTCATGCATGGAGTGTTATGATCAGTCAATTTCATCCGTGATGAATGAGCTCCCGTAAGTAAACAAATAAGTACAGTTATCCCCTTTTCTCCAAACACCTCTATATTACATTAATGGAATTTATAAGGAAACATACATAAAATGTGATGAAATGTGAGTAATCATTTTCTAATACAATGCACATGAAACCTCAAGAGTAGCTAAATGCATATACATGATACAGAAAGTACATGTATATTACATTTGTCTTTAAACCAATATGTTGTGTTTTTACTTCAAATAATTATAGGAAGATTGAGGTAGGCACATCTTATGAGAGATGTCAGCAAATATACATACCATGATCAGTCATACTGGAGATATACCTATAATGCAAAGGAACAATATATAAATTGCAAACATTGACATGCCATCTTCAGTATCGTAAACAACACAGCAAAGTGTGTATTTGGTGTTAAATGTGCAACACCATGTATATTTAATCACATTCAAAATGTAAATCAGCCTGGTGTACACATCATATGGATGTACATGTTACACTGCACCAATAACATTGTATGTAAGCATACTAGAAGAATGAATGACTATGGGCATAATATGTGTATTGTCTTAGCATAAGGAACAACACAATGCTAAAATATTAGTGCTTTGTTACCCCAGTTGTATTCACATACACACAACTAAAGTACAATTGAAGAGGGATTATATAACCTGTGCAACAATAACATACCGGTGCCACATCCCTTTGTGCACACAGCAGAGAAAAGAAAGGTATGCAACCCATATTCATCTGTGTCCTAACAGAAGGTTATATAAAAAAACATTATTGTTAAGATAACATAATTTAACTATAAAAGTAGAACTTGGAACATATATGTTTTTACTTACAAGAAAAAAATGAATTGATGAGATTCTGGCGTGTCTGGCCACCACTGGCTGTTTGTTCATTTTCAGCAGCTACATGGGTGGGATGCTCGTCTACCAAAGGCTCAGCTAGGTCTGATTGTACATTGTGCCTGAGTGCAACATTGTGCAAAATGCAACAGGCAAGGATAATATCAGACACTTTTTGAGGCTTGTATAGAAGAGCCCCACCAGTTCTGTCCAGACACCTAAATCTGGTCTTGAGTAGGCCAAATGTCCTCTCTATAACAGATCTTGTAGATATATGGGCTGCATTGTACCTCTCCTCTGCTTCAGTTTGAGGGTTTAGCACCGGAGTCAAGAGCCACGGCCTAATTCCGTATCCTGAGTCACCTATAATGAATGGAGCACACATAAGCTGACATTAGTGATCAAATTCTACAATGCCAACATTCCTAAATAAAAATGTGTTTTGTGTTAGAACATGTAAATCTGTACTCACCCAGCAGCCAACCATGTTCAAAATGTCCCTCTTCGAACGCATGGAAGACTGAAGAGTTCCTCAGGATAGAGGAATCGTGACTGGAACCAAGGAATTTGGGTACCACATGCATTATCCTCATCGTGGCATCACATACCACCTGTACATTGAGTGAATGGTAGTGCTTACGATTGCGGTACACATGCTCACTCTGACTAGGTGCAATCAAAGCAACATGTGTGCAATCGATTGCACCCAGCACACATGGTATCCCTGCTATATTATAAAAGCCAGTCCTGACTTCCAGCCACTCTGTTGCCTCTGTAGGAAAATGAATATAATTCCTAGCGCGTCTATTGAGTGCATAGAGAAACTGGGTAAAGGCCCGCGAGAATGTAGATTGCGAGACCCCGCCCACTATGCCCACAGTTGTCTGGTATGACGCGGAAGCAAGATAATGTAATGAGCACAGCATTTTAACAAGCCCAGGGACTGCACGACCTCTGGCTGTGAAAAAATCTAAATCTCCCCTTATCTCCTCATAAAGAGATAAGATTGCTGCTGAACTCAAACGATAGCGACTTACTATCTCCTCCTCACTCATCCCATCTAACAGGGTTCTCTCCCTGTACACACGCGGACGAGGCACAACTTGTCTCCTCTGTCTTCTCCTCTGATCTCCTGTCCCTCGGCCTGTCCCTCTCCCTGTCCCTGTCGTATCCGCGTGACTGTCCCTGTCACTGTCCCTCGGTCTGTCCCACCCTTGCCCTATATCATTTTCTTGATCAGCAAGCATGTCATAGAAAAGAATGTTCCTCCGTCTCCTAAACAATCGCAACATTTTGAAATGAGTAGCTGTGAATGAGCAGGTAATGTGCGTCCTTTAAATAGGTATGTGATGATGTCAGGTGACATAGTAAAATGCAAGGTGTTACATTAACATAATAAAGTACTTCTGTGGCAAGCTGTGTGCAGTTGTTCTTAGAAGTATTTGTTGTGTGTATTCTGCAGGGAATGATGATATTTGCCAATGATGTGACGTGAAGCTTTGTACAAAGATTGGTTGAAAATAAATAGTTTAATGTGCAATGCATGTAACACTTCTGAACGCAACAGTCAGTCATGTAATTAGACAAAAAGGCTGAGATTGACGTGGGAAAAGTTTGCTGTAACATGTGTAATTAGCCATGTTATTGTCACATGTTGACAACAATGAATAGTCGTGTGCATATGCATGCATTTCTGTAATGAGGATAGTTGCTATAGAATGAGTTTACAAGGTGTCCCAATGATGAATTACTGTACATGTGTGTATAAGTTAGGTTGAAGTGCTTGTAATGCTACGGTTACAATGTAAACATGCAATGTGATTGAGCGTCCAATAAGTGACGTCATGAAAATAGGGAGGACCCAAACCTAGATGTAAACATGAGAAGACAGATGTACATGAACGTTTAAAGATGCGTCACACATTACAAGCATTGTGTAATGTAAAGGAACATGAATATACGGTGTATGTGTGACATGTGTGACATAAGAGTTGAGTATAGTATTTTCCCTTGACACATCATCACATGATGAGTAATGTGACCCGCAAATGCTGAAAACATGTAAAAGTACAATGTTATGCAAATAATACACGTCAGCTGTGACACAATGCAGGGAATGCCCCCCACACTGTAATGCAAATGACGTTTGTATTGTGAGCAATGAAACGTAAACAGTACTATACTGTTATACGTCCCCGCTCCATAGACTCCATTGATGTACAGAAGATTTTTTTTTTCTAAGTGCCGTTCCGGCAGCCTTAGCGATCGTTCTCCCCTCCAAACTGCCAACTTTAGTTGGCGGGAGAAATTGGCCATAACATCTCAATTTCGTAGTGCCGATCAGCCCCGATAAGCTGATTTTTTTTCTTGAATCCAGCCGATTTAAAAAAGTGGCGATCAGTGGCGAAAACAGGCTTATCGGCAGCCGACTGGCCATAACCAAATGATCGGCTCCGAAACCTGCCGAAATCAAGCACTTATCGGCGCTTACTGAATCTCAAACCCAATTTTGGCTATAAAATGCCGAAAAATACCTTATCAACGCTTACTGCATGAGACCCTTAATCTGCTTTCCTTGTTACTTGTCAGCACTGTAAGGGGCGTTTTTGACCTTCCATGAGTTAAACATATTTTCATTCAACTTAGTTACAAATGGAAGGTCATTTAAAAAAATTGTGTTATGCTTCCAACTATTTGTAGTGAACTGATCTAATAAAAAATATAAAGAAAATAAAGAAAGAAATTAAAATATAAATATATTTTGTATACAAGATATGTTGTTATGTATAAAGCTGTACTTTAGATTTAAATTAATAATTATGTAAAGAAAGAAAAGGAAATTATAAATAAATATTACAATAGGATGATAGGGGAAGTAATCATTACCCTCATTTTATTAATTTACATCTGTGAGTGATTCAGTTGATAAATTAGATATAGTATATTGCTGGGTCAGGATTAAGAGATATATCCCCAGCAGCAAGAAGGAGGTGAGAGAGGAGGTGAGCGGTTGTAGTGGTGCTTTTTATTGAGGGTGTAGAAGTTGTTTGGAAAGAGGTGTGTAAATAGTGGGAAAGTGTCTGATCACAAGCATAGGTGGAGGGGAGGAGAGATGAAGATATGTGAATAGGTGGAGGGGAGGAGAGATGAAGATATGTGAATAGAAGGAGAGTGGGGAAGTTGGAGAGAATAGAACAGTTGACAAAGGAGTGAGGAAAGAGCAAAATAGGAAAAGCACCAAACAGGAAATTAGCCCAATGAGTTATAAGGCTGATTATGGCACTATTGCACAGAAACTCCAGTTTAAGTCAAGTGGAAGTGAAGGCAATAGGAGTTGCCGTGGGATGGATCCCCAATGTGGGGCCCAATCTGAGGATTTAGAACAATTTAATGATCTATAATATGAAAAAATAATGACGTTGTAGAATAGGATTATTAGTACAAATAAACTTAAATATTCTGTGAAGTAAGAAACGTTTAAATTAAGGTAAAAAAAGAAAGCAAGAAAATTATGGAGATGTAGAATGTACAGTAATTAGACATCAAGTTTACAATAGAACATAAAGTAGTACGGATCAAAAATATATGCTTTATAAATATTGTGGAAATACTACTTATTTAAAACCAGAGACAGAACATGAAACACAGACAGAGCTCAGTGCTACATCCATTAACATAGATACCCTTTACAGTGATGATGTATATATAGATATCATTTGAATAAAATGGTCTTTTAGTTTAACCCTTTGGCCAAAGTGTTGTAAGCCCTTGAGCCCCTCCAAGGCAGACCACATCTCAAGGGTCTTAACACTAAAATACATTCTTAATAACCTGTACATTACCAGGAAGAATGATTTATAATAAATCTGTCAAAATTAGTTGCATAGTTCTAAGTCTGATTGAAACTCTTATTAACCTGTACATTACCAGGAAAAGCACTCTGTATTAGATTTGTCACAATAAAACTGTATGCAGGTTCCGATGAGTGTGGAGGTGAAGTGGAGTGAGCTTTTAACCATTTAAAAGTGGGAGGGAGTGAGCTTCAAAACTTGGAAGGAGGAGCCACCCTCCAAATCAGCCAGGAGCAACATATTGAACCCCAAAATAACCACTATATATATATATATATATATATATATATGCGTATAGGTGTCAAAGAGGAGTGCATGCAAAATGCAATATATATTTAAAACCAGAGACAGAACATGAAACACAGACAGAGCTCAGTGCTACCTCCATTAACACAGATAAACGGTACAGTGCATATATATATATATATATATATATATATATATATATATATATATATATATATCTTTTGAATAAAATGGTCTTTTAGTTTATCTTTTGAATAAAATGGTTTTTTAGTTTATCTTTTGAATAAAATGGTCTTTTAGTTTGTCTTTTGAATAAAATGGTCTTTTAATACAGAGTGCTTTTCCTGGTAATGTACAGGTTAATAAGAGCTTCAATCAGACTTAGAACTATGCAACTCAAGGACACACCCCCCGATGGTGAATGGCAGCTTAGAGTGAGAGCTCCATTCCCCCCGGTGCATTATAGTGAAAAATAACAGTTAAAACGCTATCGTTTCCTTACTAAAGATAAGCGCAACATACATCAATCTACAAGGATGACTTCTACCAAGGTGTTGCGCAGAAAAATGCAGCCAGTTTCTACATATTTTAAAAGTAAAGGTACAGCTAAGGCCGGGACTCCTGATTCCCCTGTGCAGCTGCCAGCAGCAGACCCTGATATGGACAGCCCTGCAGAGGAGCAGGGCGATATGGCAGTGATGCGCCGAAAGGACATGAAGGATTTTTCTCCTCCATGAAAAAGTTCTTCAAGGCAGAGCTCTGGGCACTACGGAAAGATGTGGATGCCCTGGGGGAGCGTACCGATACCATGGAGTCTAGGGCAGAAGAGAACGCCAGCGCCATATCCCAGACACAAACGCAAGTGTCCACCCTTAAAGACCAAATCAGATCCCTGGAGGACATGATTGAGGATGGGGAGAACCGAGATCGTCGCTGCAATGTCCACCTGCGCGGGGTGCCAGAATCAGTCACAGATCCAGAGGACTTCGCCACTAAGTGGCTGGAGCATCTGTTCCCAGATCTGACAGAAAGGGACTTAATGCTAGACAGGTGCCATTGGGCACTCAGAGGAAGACCTCAGCAGGGGGATCCCCCCAGAGACATCGTTATGCGGTTCCACTGCTAACGGACAAAAGAACAAACATGCCGAGTCGCCAGAGAGATGAAAACAGTGAAGTTTGAACACATCAAATTCCAAGTATGCCAAGATCTGTCCCCGGCTACCCAGGCAAAAAGAATGGTAATGGCCCACATAACTAGAGCTCTCCGGGATAAAGAGGTGCGCTACAGGTGGCTGTTCCCATGTGCAGTTCTGGTTCTGAAAAATGGTGTTGCACACACACTGCAACATGCAGAGGATGGAGAGAGATTCCTTCATAAGGTTCTTGGCTCCCCGCAAAGTCCCCCTCACCTGGTAGCTGCCAAAGATGGCACCCCCTCAGCCTCATGGCGCGCAGCTGGGAGCTCACGATCCGTAGCTGGAGTTGAAGAGGAGCCGCCGAGCTCTACATAGACTTCGCTCTGCCACACCAATAAACATCTACATCCTCCCCCAAACTCCCCAGCAAGACCCTGTGGAAAGACCTAGCCGAGAGGTGCCTATCTGGTGGCCACCAGCGACCCCCCACGGGAACCAAGAGGATTTTCAGCCCCCACAGGTCTACTCACTTTTTTTGTGGGGCGGCCATCTTCCCCTGCTCCTTCCCTGAGGCGCGCGGGTGCAGCCCTGTTCTTCGCGGGCTGCCCCGGTGACGTCACTGGCTCTAATGAGATTTGGATCGGGACACATGCGTAGAGAGATCCAGTGGCGACAGCGCGGGCAGATGACGTAACCGGGGCCCATGACGGTGGTAGCAGGGTCACGCCGGCACTCAAACCCCCCCTAAGGCCAGGATGTGTCGCTGAGCTGGCGGGACCCAGCGGATGGACTCCCCGGGCGGCGCACTCGGAGCTGCGGCGCATCTGGGAACAGAGGGGGTGGGATAGTGACGTCAGGGGGGGGCAGGATAGTGATGTCAGGGGGGGCGGGTTAATGACATTAGGGGGGGCCAGACTGGGGGTCAGGAGGAAATGCTGATGCAGCGGGCTGATCGACAGGGGAGGGAAAGTGTACAATAAATACATGCCCGGGCCATCAGAAGGTTGGGGAGTCGGTGGCTGCCTCCAGCTTGTCCCCACATGGGAACATGGACCACCATAAGGAGAAGGGTCTGCATGCTTTCGACTATCGTCAGCGTCACGTGCACTAGTGGTTCCTCCGCCACCTTGGAGGCCGCTGGGTCGTCGCAATATGTGTAGATCACCCACACATTAAACGTTAACCACCTACACATTCAAACACAGAGGCACTTAACGGGGGGGAGCCCATCACCCTGCCATATAGAGGGTAGACATGCACGCATGAATGGATATTGAAAATTAGGTGGCCGTTCTTCTGAGCTCCTCACCTCCAAAAATGGTTGAGATTGGAGCTACGAAGACCGCACAATAGGAACCTTCTGAGGGGGGCACGGGACTCCTTACTACCTACATTCACGTAGAGGGCAAAAATAGGGGGTGCAGGGAGAGAGGGAGTTAAAGGAGAAACCCATTTGGTAGATGTTATGTGATTGAGTGTTTTTTATTGCTAACGTTATAAGTTATACTGTTATTTAACTGTTGTCTGTTTAAAGGAAATGCGCCGGCGGGACAGTTCCCTGATTGGCGTGTATGTGTCCTCCGCTACGATCCCTACAGAACAGGGGTCGCAAACAAGTCCCAGGGAGGCCAGGACCCAGCAGGCAGGGGAGATCCCGTCGTCAGTCTGGGCCAAAGGACCCATCCATTGGGCGCAAGGGCCACTTCGGGGGGCTCCCGGAGTGGGCTCTTGTCTTCATGTTCCTATTTCTTTTCTGTACGCTAGTATATTCGTCGTTAGATGTTGTGAACCCAATCCCCTTTGTTGTGACCCCCATGTGCTCTCTTTTGTCCCCCCCTTCCCCTCTCTCTCCCCCTCCCCCCCCGTCGCCTCCCACTCCCTCCTTACCCTCCTCTCAACTACCAACTTAAAAGGTTGCGCCCTGAAGTGAGTGATCGTCAGGCCCTGCACATGGATTCCACGGGTAAGTCAAGCAAAATAGCGAGGCATGCAGTCTCACACAGTAATAAATGGCGTTGACTTTTATATCCCACAATGTGCAGGGCTTTAACAACCCCACCAAACGCAAACTAGCCTTCACTGACTATAAAAGAAAACATGCTGACATGCTCCTACAGGAGATACAATTCAGTAAAACCAATACCCCCAAATACCTTGACAAAGACTTTTCCCAGGTTTTTTCTGCCTCTGCAGAAGTCAAAAAACGGGGTGTTGCCATCCTATTCCGTAATAATATCCCATTCGAAGGCCAACTAACCAAACGAGATAACGAGGGCAGATATATTATAACAGTAGGTACTATTAGGGGACAAAAGATCACAATCGCATGTATATATGCCCCTTGTGAAAGGAGTGCCATCTTCTTCGAAAAATTCTTTAAAATCCTAAACTCGGTTGTGCAGGGAAGCGTTGTTTTAGAAGGAGACTTTAATATGGTCCTACAACCTCACATGGATAGATCAGGTGGAGTTACCCTACACAATAAAGGAGCAGGTCTTTCCCTATGCAGAGGTCTCAAATGTAACCAACTAATAGACATATGGAGAGAGCTACATCCAGCAGATAGGAATTACACATTCTTCTCGCACCCACATGGCTCATAGAGTAGGATTGATTACTTCGCAGTATCCTGTCACCTGGTCCCCAAGGTTGTGAAAACGGGTAAACAGCCAGTTAACCCACCAGGCGCTCAGAAAGTGTAGCTGCAGCTGTGAAATGGTGTTTTGACAATAAATCTGGTTGATAACTGCCACTATCCCCCAGTGTGTTATTGATTACATGTAATTCTCTGCAACTGGCTAGCTATAAGCACAATGAGGTTGGAGAAAAACTTGAAGGAAGATAACTTACAGTTGCACTGGGGGACGTAATGAAGTGGCCCGTCTGTCTTCCTGCATGAACAATGCTGTGTGTCCCTCTGTCTGCGTTGTCTCTTGATGGGATGATCCTCTCACGTCGCCAGCAATCTCTTCTGCCGCCAACCCTGCACCCGCTCGATCGCGGTGGGTGGTCACCTGACCAGCGGCAGTGCCGGTACGGGCTGAAACGCGTCAAGAGGATCCGTTTGCACTATGTTCTATTAAAGTTTCATGCCACACTGATCAGCCTTTCCTGAAGCTTTTATTCCACGGCTGTGCGGCGTACTGACCTCCCTGGGGAGGATTTCTAGTGGTCCCCAAGGTTGCCCAAGCGGAGATCCATGATATTTCATGGTCTGACCACGCACCCATAGAGCTCCGGTGCAACAATATTCAAACAGGTAGACCAGGAACGAACTGGAAGCTAAATGAATCCATTCTAAAAATTCCAGAAATCTGTGATACTGTGGGTAATTAGATAGACCAATTTTTCAAGGTAAATGCCGGCTCTGTCTACTCACATCTGGTCCTCTGGGAGGTGCATAAAGCGACTCTCCGAGGTACCCTCATAAATATCACAGCTAGACGAAGAAAAGAGAGAGAGGCAAAAATTGTCACGCTCCAAACTAAATTACAGGCTCTCTCCACCAAGCATAAAAGAAACTATATCTGCAAACCCTACAAGAGATAAAAGACACTGAAATTGAATTAAACATGATACTGACCTCCAGGGCTGATAATTCACTGAGTTGGTCAAAGAGGAAATTTTACGAAAAGGCAAACAGGCCGGATATGATGCTGGCCCGCATGCTGAAAGACGGCAAACTAAATACAAGGTCCAAGCTATACGCTTAAAATCTGGTACCCCCACATCCAACCCCCAGAAGATAGTAGATGAATTCGGCTCCTTCTATGAGACACTCTATAATGGTGAGAAAGTGGCACATAATCCTAACACGAGCAGTAAATTAAGAGATTTCCTGGCTAACTCCAATCTGGTGAGATTAACGGAATCAGACAGAGCCTCCCTAAATGCCGACTTCACACAGGAGGAGTTGACACAGGCCATTAAGGAACTCAAACCTTCGAAGGCACCGGGGCCGGACGGCTTCCCAGGGATATATTACAAGAAATTTATCGAGCTGCTTGCCCCGAGGTTGCTCCAAGTATTCAATGCTATCTTAGCGGGAGCCCCCATCCCCAAAGAGATGTTACAGGCGTCTATATCAATCATTCCTAAACCAGGGAAAGACCCACTAGATTGCAAAAGTTATAGGCCCATATCACTAATCAATACGGATATCAAGCTGTATGCTAAGTTACTGGCCAATAGAATATGTCTTATCCTACCCAGACTTATACATCCAGATCAGGTCGGATTTATCAAGGGCCGACAAGCCGCAGATAATACCCGTCGATTTATAGATCTGATAGATTTGGCCACTACTGACTCCACTCAAAGTATGTTGTTAAGTCTGGACGCCGAAAAGGCTTTCGATAGGATAGACTGGCCCTATCTGAAGGAGACGCTTGCGGCATTTGGCTTTGGAGATCGGGTGAGTGATGCGATTTTATCGCTGTACTCTAACCCCACTGCCAGGGTTGTACACCAAGGCTACCCCTCTCGGCCCTTCCAAATTAGGAGTGGTACGAGACAGGGCTGCCCACTATCAACCCTCCTATTCGCCCTCTGTATCGAACCCCTGGCGGCACAAATCAGAGGAAACCCTGACATCTCAGGGTTAAACGCATATTCTCAAACCCATAAAGCGGCCCTGTACGCAGATGACAGTTGACATCCTCTTGATGATCACTTAACCCCTCACGTCACTACTACTGGCCTACTGGACCGGTTTTCTAAAATTTCCGGCTTCAAAATCAATCAGTCCAAGTCTGAGGCTCTCAATGTCAATCTCCCCAGACACATAGAAAAATTACTAAAATTAAACTTTAAATATCACTGGCAACACAAATCTATAAAATATCTGGGTGTCCACATCACCAGAAACGTCAAAGAAATATATGACGCAAATTACCCCAACCTAATCCGGACCCTAAAATCAGACTTACAAAAGTGGACATCTAAAAAGATCTCCTGGATAGGAAGAATCCATAGTATCAAAATGAACTTACTCCCCCGTATCTTATATCTCTTCCAAACTCTCTCAGTGCCACTCAGATTGAAGGACATGCACTCACTTCAATCCGACATCTCCAAGTTTATATGGAGAGGTAAAAAACCAAGAGTCAGCAAAATCAATATGAAAAGACCGGTCTTAGCTGGGGGTCTAGCAGTACCCTGCCTGCTATCATATTACAACGCGGCACAGTTGAGCCAAATTGTACAATGGCAGTCTGACCCGAGATCTAAGAGATGGGTCGAATTAGAGAGCGCAGCCTGTGAACCTATAGAATTACATAATCTAATCTGGCTCCCCAAAACGGCGTGAAAAGGCGCTAATATGCCACTATCCTCAATGACCAACTCATTGTCAATCTGGGAGGCCACAAAATGTAAGCATTCCTTCACAACGACACGCTCTATGATGTCACCCCTGTGGAATAATTCCGAGTTCATGCCGGGCCTATCGGTCGGTAATATATCAATTTGGAAAAAGAAAGGTTATAATCGGATTAAAGATCTGGAAGGCCATGACAGAAAAGTTAAGACGTTTGATAAAGTCAGATTAGAAAAAGAGATCCCCCACTCAGAATTCTTTAGATACCTCCAGATCAGGGCGTTCTACAACAAATTTGCCCCGTACCCACCATTGACATCCTTCGAAAAGCTCTGTCTGGCAGAGACCGACACAAAGGGACTTACCTCGCAGCTATACAGCGAAGTGATCAGTGCTAGCGATCAATCCCATGAGATACCCTCATTTAGATCACAATGGGAAATAGAAATCGGAGAATGTCTGGAAGACGAGGACTGGAGTGCTATTTTTCTAGCCACAGCAAAGTGTTCCATATGTACCACCCTCAATGAGAATGTATATAAGGTCCTGATGCGATGGTACCTTACTCCACTAAAATTATCAAGGTTCGTGCCGGGATCCTCCCCGCTTTGCTCACGCCAGTGTGGAGGACCAGCAGACCTGCTACATATGCTGTGGTCTTGCCCGTGGATTTCCTCATTTTGGGAGACAATTAGACTTTGAATTCAGAGAGTGTTTGATCTCACTATTCCCCCGGATCCGTGGCTGTTTCTCCTGAATAGACCACTAGCGGGTCTCTCTAAAGCTCATAATAAACTTATTGCTCACTTTGCACTTGCAACGCGGTGTGAGATCGCAGCACTATGGAAAAGCTCAGACATACCAATCATCCCAAAAATTCGGAATTGCATTTGGTTTATCTGCCAACTGGAAAAGTTAACGAGTCTGGTTAACGACACTGGCGACAATTATCTAAAAGTCTGGATGCCTTGGTTGGCACAGACAGACATCCTGGGGATAGAAAGGGCATCAATATACTGTAGCTATGATAGTTTCCAGGTCCGTTCTCCTTGGGAGAGGTGTGCTACACCCATGCTATGCATCGGATGCCCACAATTCAGCCAGGCAACATAACTAGAGAGGCCGCGTAACAACTCTGAGACTTACTCACGATCACTAGCACCCAACCCTACCCCCCTACCTCCAACCCCCCTCTTCCTCCCTCCCTCTCTTCCTCTTGGTTCAATGTTTGTCTACCGGTTTGTCTGTCCATATGGTTGAATGTTTGTCGGTCTTCACGTTTGTTTGTCTACCCTTGTAGTTGTCTACTTGTCGATGTATCTGTCGTTTGGATGAGTTATATGTCTGACGATTAGCCGGTTGGGCTGTTCGTGATTCGGTGGCAGAGCATGTGCACCTGATTCACCCCGGTTATAGGGGGCGGTCCGATACCGTATTATTGACTACGGATTGCGGGCATGTGTATCGATGCTCCTCTAGGCTCATCGGTTGGACCACAGGTTGAAGTTCTATGCCATAGCTATTAGTATCGTTATACCTCCGGATACAATAAGAATCACCACGACATGATGTATCTTGTAATGTATACTGTATACTTTTATAAACTAATAAAAAATTTCAGTTAAACAAAAAAAGAACTATGCAACTAATTTTGAAAGATTTATTATAAATCATTCTTCATGGTAATGTACAGGTTATTAAGAATGTATTTGAGTGTTAGGACCCTTGAGATGTGGTCTGCCTTGGAGGGGCTCAAGGGCTTACAACACTTTGGCCAAAGGGTTAAACTAAAAGACCATTTTATTCAAAAGATATCTTTATATATATATATATATATATATATATATATATATATATATATATATATATATATATATATATATATATATATATATATATATAGGCACTGTACCGTGTATCTGTGTTAATGGATGTAGCACTGAGCTCTGTCTGTGTTTCATGTTCTGTCTCTAGTTTTAAATATATATTGCCATGCTTAGTAGCACTCTTCTTTGTCACCTATACGCATATATATATATATTGTAACACACAGAAATATCGCTCTACACTTAAATAAATAGTGTCCAAAACAACTGCTAGTAAGTCATGTGTAAATTGAACTTAACAGTGGTGCTAAAGGTTAAATAAATATGAAAACAACAGAGAGAAAGCAACCTTGTAAACAGCACACGGACATAAATTAAAGTGTGACAAAAAATAATTTATTAAAGTGAATAAAACAGGGGATAAAGTTTAAAAGAAGAGGGGGGCTCAACACTACCAGACAATGTGGACCTGGAGGCAAGGGTCTAAACATAGATCCAAAACATGACATGCACAGGACACAGGAGGCTCTGTGTGAGCACACCTGTATAATAATCAGCCTACACTGAGAAAATGTAACCACATTGAAAATCACCATATAAACATGTACAATGGTAGCATAGTGTGGATACAAGAGTTATATTAGTAGCAAAGTGAGATATACGTCACCACTCAGTGTAGGGATGTCACAGGAAAAACGGTAGGTCAAAACTCCATGTCAGGTGAAAAAAGGTAGGGGCCCCCCTCAGCAAGACTCCCACTCCAACGCGTTTCAACGAGAAACTGTCTTCTTCGGGGAGTGGTGAGGGGAGAGAAGAGCTAGGTTTTATAGGGTAATATTAACAGTCAAATTTGCGCCAAACAAATCAAAAATAGCAAGCAGCTGTGAGAGAGGGGAGTGTTTACAGATAGGGCAGCGTCATAGGATCTGTTGTGTGGAAACTGGGTATGTCATTGGACTGTATAAGTCACATGGTGTCATCCACGTCAGTCCTCATGTAAATTAGGAGATGACGCGTGTGACGTCATCACGCTTTGAGCGTCATACCCTCACGAACAACGTGGTGCCTCCCACAGTGACCTGGGGCATCCACAAGTCAGGGGGAAGAAGATGGAGGGAAGCAGCCAGCACACGGCTGCCTGCTATAACCACAAGCCGGATCGACGCGTGATGCGCATGACATCATCGCGTGATGCGAATGACGTCATCACGTATTGCGCGTCATGCCGTGCGGTTGTCATGCCAGTTTTTCATGCCCTCAGGCAGTGATATTGCTTCATTCTATGGCGTATACAGTGTCTCTGTGACTCTGTCAAATTTGCAGTGATGCAGTGTAAGTAATGATATTGAAGATATATATTACTGACTATGAATTATGTGACGTTAGTTTGGTCAGTCTACAGGTATATGGTATGCACTTTAGACAAATTTTCCGTTAAAAGAACATGATGGGTGTAAACGAGATATATATCTGACACATTTTTGTCTTTTAATTAGTATCTACCTGCACCTATAATCATGTTGTTGCACAAATTAAGTCTTTGGTACTTGTATATATGTATCACAAAAACGATAACCAACATACATGGATTTGTTCTAATCAGGAATAATCCCTGATTTACCATATATCTTTTAATTATGGAGAAAGAATGTTTACACCATTTGTGTGGCTACTATTCCAATGCAAATTTTGTCTGCCTATATTTAAGACTTAGTTCTAACAATTTATTAGGTGAACATAATACAATGGTGAATGATGTTCTGTTTAGGATGTGTTCCCCCAGTTCAACAACAGATCGATATTACATTGGTGTTTATTGCATTTACATCTATGCTGACATCTTTGATTTTACACCTACAAGTATCCCTCGATTAGCAACCACCTTTATTTATTGCTTTAAGAAGGTAGTGTGTCCATTCTCTCCATTCTGGAGCATGACCGCCCCTGAAATCTGTTTATGCGGTTGGTATGACAACCGCACGGCATGACGCACAATATGTGATGACGTCATGCGCATCACGCGATGACATCATGCGCATCACGCATCGATCCGGCTTGTGGTTATAGCAGGCAGCCGTGTGCTGGCTGCATCCCTCCATCTTCTTCCCCCTGACTTGTGGATGCCCCAGGTCACTGTGGGAGGCACCACGTTGTTCGTGAGGCTATGACGCTCACAGCGTGATGACGTCACACGCGTCATCTCCTAATTTACATGAGGACTGACGTGGATGTCACCATGTGACTTATACAGTCCAATGACATACCCAGTTTCCACACAACAGATCCTATGACGCTGCCCTATCTGTAAACACTCCCCTCTCTCACTGCTGCTTGCTATTTTTGATTTGTTTGGCGCAAATTTGACTGTTAATATTGCCCTATAATACCTAGCTCTTCTCTCCCCTCACCACTCCCCGAAGAAGACAGTTTCTCGTCGAAACGCGTTGGAGTGGGAGTCTTGCTGAGGGGGGCCCCTAACTTTTTTCACCTGACATGGAGTTTTGACCTACCTTTTTGCCTGTGACATCCCTACACTGAGTGGTGACGTATATCTCACTTTGCTACTAATATAACTCTTGTATCCACACTATGCTACCATTGTAAATGTTTATATGGTGATTTTCAATGTGGTTACATTTTCTCAGTGTAGGCTGATTATTATACAGGTGTGCTCACACAGAGCCCCCTGTGTCCTGTGCATGTCATGTTTTGGATCTATGTTTAGACCCTTGCCTCCAGGTCCACATTGTCTGGTAGTGTTGAGCCCCCCTCTTCTTTTAAACTGTATCCCCTGTTTTATTCACTTTAATAAATTATTTTTTGTCACACTTTAATTTATGTCCGTGTGCTGTTTACAGGGTTGCTTTCTCTCTGTTGTTTTCATATTTATTTAACCTTTAGCACCACTGTTAAGTTCAATTTACACATGACTTACTAGCAGTTGTTTTGGACACTATTGATTTAAGTGTAGAGCGATATTTCTGTGTGTTACAATATATATTCTCTCTGCTTTCTTTGGATCGCAACTTCTCTATATCAGTTCCACTTTTTAACATATCTGTTGTCCCTCTTTTTTGATTTAACATACTGAGGTAGTATGAATTTTAGCGATTGAGATGAGCATAGAATTGCGAGTGCCATAGCAGCATTTTCTGTCTCACGTTCAGAGCCAAATGAGACTACCACTGTTAACTCTAAATCTGGGGTTCAAGAGACTGATGGATTAAGCACATTTAAACATCTGTCACAGAGGAGGTTACGCAGCTGGTGGAATCGCACCGCATTAGACAATACCTCTCTCGGAAAATTAACCCCAGGGGCTTGAGAATAAAACTCTTCCCTGAATTTGAATTCACAGATAGCTCCCTTAAAGACCGTTGGGAAGCATCTCTGACTGCATGTTCTTTGGAACTCATAGCAATCCTTATAGAACACGACAAACAAACGTTGACAGAATTTACTGCTAAAATTGAGACGGCAAAAAAAGAACTCAATAGTGTGACATCAACGCTAATTGATAAAGTGGAAATTGAGCTAGTCAAATATGAGGAAGGTCTAGTTGAATATAAAAAAAAGAAATTTGACAGAGACATAACTGACTTTGAGAAAAAACAGGTGTACAGGTGGAATAGAGGCAAGGGCTCTAAAAAGATACGGCAACAGGCCCGAGATGTCTCTCTGTCTTCCGATGCTTTTACAACTGATGTAGATTCATCTGATGTTGATGTACCTTGTGCCTCAACCTCTACATCCCCCCAGCTCCTCGTTTACCTCCTCTTTTTTAGACAGAGGCAAACGCCCGAAAAAGAGGAAGAGGAAGACAAGGCGGGGAAGGAAGACGGCTAAGAGACAGAGAGACATTTGGTTACAAACCACAATACCAGCAACGGCGGGCCTGGTAGGTGAGGAATTAAATATTGTTAACCTCTCTGATACCATCCTTTCAGAAGCCCAAACTAGAGTCCTGAAAAAGGGCTTATAATTTTCGCCCACAAGCCACATGGACAAATTTGAAGTCATCAAAGACTTAAATCTTTTCTGCTGCAAATTATTGCTTCACAAGCATTTTTTGAAATCCCATGACCCATCTTTGGACTCCCCTTTAGCTGTGATGTGGGATAAAGAAGAAATAGAGACACTAGACAACATGGATGCACTCCTAGATGAACAATAACTTATTAATATCTCCACAAAGGACATTTTGTCACGTACAAAACCTACATTTTGTCCACCGATCCAGAGTTGCTCGTCTGTCGAAGTGTTTGCCGCAGCAGTGACTGAGTAGATCTTGAAGTTACCACCATCTCATGGGACACAGAATTTGGGTAAGGATGAGTGGCTTTCCATCAAAGAATTACAACAGATCCCCTCTGTGGTCATTAAACAATCTGATAAGGGGGGTAAAGTAGTTATATGGCCCCAGAGTATGTATGAACGCGAGGCATACAGACAGCTACACGACAACTGCGTGTTACTCTGAGCTTGCCTGTGATCCTACACTCAGATTTAAGACTGATCTAGAACGCATATTACATAATGCGCTAGATAACGAGACAATTACAAAATATAACTATGATGGCTTACTGCCCAAATTCCCTGTAATCCCTACATTTTACCTACTACCCAAGGTTCATAAGAATTCCTCCCGCCCACCAGGCCGACCTATTGTTTCTGGCATAGGGGGTTTGTGCAAATCTGCCTGCCGCTTCCTTGATTCATTTTTGTGCCTCGCAGTTGTTAAATTACCGTCTTATTTACATGACACAATGGAGGTGCTGTCCAGGGTCGACTGCAAGACGGTCGACGGGGATACCATCCTTGCGACCTGTGATGTGGAGTCCCTGTACACCTGCATCCCTCACCGGGAGGGTCTCCTGGCATCAAGATTCTACTTGTCTATGCAGGACATCCCGGGAGACCTTCTTGATTTTCTTATGGATTTACTTCAATTCATACTCACCCACACCTATTTTATTTTTAAAAAATTTTTTATCTGCAAGTCAGAGGCATAGCAATGGGAGCGGCATGTGCACCCTCCTATGCCAACTTATTTTTGGGCTGGTGGGAAAGGGAGGTAGTCTTTTCAGACCTCCACCATCACTTCAGTGACTTGGGTTTGCTGTGGTTGAGATACATCGATGACATCCTGGTTGTCTGGCATGGCACCAGTGATGCATTTGCAGATTTCATCGATGCACTCAAAAACAACAAACTCAACATCAAGCTCACTCACTTTTGTAGTCCTACTTCTGTAGTGTTCCTGGATGTCCAGATTAGCATCAACAGAGTAGGCATGATTGAGACGGACATCCATCGTAAAAAAACTGCGACCAACTCCATGCTCCATGCCTCCAGTTTTCATCCCCAGCACCAAGTTTCAGGGATTCCCTGCAGTGAATTCTTGAGACTTAAAAGAAACTGCTCTTCTGATGTTACATTCCAAATTAGAGCAAAAGAATTCAAAACCAAGTTTCTAAATCGTGGGTATACCAAATCTCAGATTCAAAAAGGCTATAACAACTGCCTTAAAATAACCCATGAGAGCCTTTTACAAGTAAGACCTAAATACAAGGGCAGGAAACAAATAAGATTCATCAGCACCTTCAACCGTCAGTGGTCAGATCTTAGGGGTATCCTTCAAAAACTTTGGGGGACCCTTATGATAGATCCTGAACTGAGGAACACACTTGGCGATCGTGCTAGCCTGACAAGTCAGCGATCCCCCAACTTAGGGGACAAATTGACATGAAGGCACTATGTCCCTCAGGCCCATCCCACCTTCCTGTCCCAAAAACGCAAGTTGGGCTTTTATAAATGTGGCATGTGCTCAGCGTGCAAACACATGCACCAAACATCTACATTTGAGAACTCCAACAAAACACATACATACAAGATACTCTCTTTCTTAAATTGTAAAAGCAAGGGAGTAGTGTATCATCTTGCATGTCCTTGTGGCCTTGCCTATGTGGGCATGACCACCAGAGAATTTCGCTTTCACGTGTTGGAACATACTCGCAACATCAAAAATGCGCAAAGAGATGTAGATTCTTGCAAGAAAATTAGCTCAGTCGCACGCCATTTTTTGCGCTTTCATGGGTCCGACAGTACGGTCCTTTCTGCATTTGCCTTCGACAGGGTCTCTCTCAGCGCCCGGGGTGGTGACCTTGAGAAGGCTCTGTTGAGGAGGGAGTGCAGGTGGATGGTGCAGTTGGGCACCATGATACCACGCGGTTTTAATGACTATCTTGGTTTTGCTATGTTTTTATAGCCATTGCCCCCCTGATTTGATTTGTTTTCTTATATATCGATCTGTAAATTTCCTAATGCTTGGATTTTCTACTCTGTTCCTCCCATACATGCTGATACTGTTAACTAGCATCCCGGATTAAGATTGACGGTTCGTGGTTCCTGTGGACAAGCACAATGTGATTATCTCTCTTTTACATCTGGAAGATCGATGGGAATTGCTCATCTACAACAGAACCTGTGGCTATACGCAATGTGACCATCTTTTCTACATCTGGAAAATCCATGGGAATTGTCCATCAACTATAGAACTTGCCTCTCCATCCATGCCTTCAATTGGATTTCGTTTATATCAACCGTATCTACATATGCTACTACAGATCTGACATAATTGTCACTTTCATTAGGATGTCTTCACCTCCATTAGGATTATTTTATTCGAACAAAAATTATCTCAAACACCCTCCTGTTTGCATGTATTCCAATTTGGTGGATTCAACTTGTAAATCTGTTCTACATATCATGTGGGATAGCCAACCTGTGGTTATTTTGGAAGTTAACTCTATGACTATGTGCAATCCAGCTAAAACTGAGTATGTACAAAATCCTCAAAAAAAAATTTTTGGAACCCAGTAATTCCAATTTTTCATGCCCTCAGGCAGTGATATTGCTTCATTCTATGGTGTATAGAGTGTCTCTGTGAAAATTTGCAGTGGTGCAGTGTAATTAATGATATTGAAGATATATATTACTGACTATGAATTATGTGACGTTAGTTTGGTCAGTCTACAGGTATATGGTATGCACTTTAGACAATTTTTTCGTTAAAAGAACATGATGGGTGTAAAGGAGATATACACTGTATATCTGACGCATTTTTGTCTTTTAATTAGTATCTACCTGCACCTATAATCATGTTGTTGCGCAAATTAAGTCTTTGGTACTTGTATTTATGTATCACAAAAACGATAACAAACGTACATGGATTTGTTCTTATCAGGAATAATCCCTGATTTACCATATATCTTTTAATTATGGAGAAAGAATGTTTACACCATTTGTGTGGCTACTATTCCAATGCAAATTTTGTCTGCCTATATTTAAGACTTAGGGCCTCATGCAGTAAGCACCGATAAGGCTTTTTCGGCATTTTATAGCCGTTTTTTGCCCTCCTGATTCAGTAAGCCCCGATAAGTGGGAATTACCGGCAACTTTTCTTCCGAAAAAAAAATTTTCGCTACCCGGCTGCCGATAAGCCACTTGATGAAATGACACATGGCCGGACTCACATGGTACTTGAACCAATCAGAGTAGGGATGGAGTTCCCACGCTCTGATTGGCTGGCTTACCATGTGAGTCCGGCCATGTGTCATTTCATGACGTTTTCTTAAAGGCAATTGCAGCAAAGCCATTCTGATTGGCTGTGCTGGCATTGCCTTTAAGTGACGTCATCAAATTTTTTCACATCGGCCAAAACACATGGTTTTCACGGCCCAATCAGGGCCGTGGGAACCATATGACGACAAATGTGACGTCATAGGCCTATAAAAGCCTATGTCGTCTCATTTTGAAGCCAGACGCCGAGGAGGAAGGACCTCCTCCTGAAGATTGAAGACCAGGGCGTGGCACCGGACGTCAAGAAGACCCCGGAACAAGGTATTTTAATACAGATTCACTAAGAATAAAACTAGTACAACCCTTGATTGTCATGTTTTATTATTTTAATGTTTAATTTGTTATGTTTTTTTCTTTTATGGGTTCCTGTTCCTGGATCGTGTCGTGGATTGTTTCGTGGATTTCTTCGTGGCTTGCTTCCTGGATTGGTTCCTGCACTTGTTCTTGGATTGGTTCCTGGTTTGGTTCGTGGATTTGTTCCTGGATGGTGTCGTGGATGGTGTCGTGGATTGGTTCGTGAGTAAGCTGATCAACGGGAGTCGGTGGGGGCAAGTAATGGTAAGTTTAATAAAGAAATGTTCTTAATGTAACTGTTTTTTGTGTTGCTTTTTCATGTTTTCATTTTTTATAATGCATATCATTTCTTCCCACTGTATGTATGTCTGTATGTATGTGTACAGATATATATACAGGGTAAGAAATGATAGTGTTGTTAAAGCTTCTTATTCTGTATTGTTAATCATTGTGGCTATGCATTGATGTGTGCTAAATGTATTTTATTTTTAGACAGATGTAAGTTTTGGGCTTCTAGGCCGTACAGTAGATTATGGAAAGCCTTGCTTTAGTATATTGTAATTGTGGTGTACTTTTGTCTATGTTTTGAAGTGGTTCTCTGTTAGGATAGCTTTAGTTCATTGTGTAATTGGTATGGATGGTATTTTAATTGTTTAGGGATGTAATTGATGTGTGTTAATTCATTGATGGTGAGTTTATTGGATTAAATAATATACTTCTTGTGATGTATAGCGATTTGAGTGGGATTATTGTATTGTTAACATTGATTTGCAGCATGTACATGCAGTTTACATGTTATGCTACATGTATACACTGTAAATGCAATGTTTTATGAGGCATGTGAGCCTACAGATTGAATGATTAAATGGAATTTGGTTAGGCAATGGGTATTTATTTCACTGAGGATGTTATGCATAACTGTTGTAGGCATTGCAGGATGGCTTCACCCCTTAATTACCTTTCAGGTTAGTACCCGATAAGGTGATTAAGGGGTTCAGTGTTATGTTAATGATATTGAAATGTTGTGGCTATTTATAATGTTGGCAACGGACCCCAAGGATGATGCTGGCGACGGAGACTTCTTATTGATGAGGTTAGTACAATTTTCTTTACATTTTCACGGTATTGAATGTGTTTAATAATGGCCAAATAATGTATTATACCTATGTGGATAATATTTATTTGGCTCATTATTGTACTGTATGTGCTGGAGGAGGGGGTATTAGGCCCAAGGGTATTTGGTAGGACTCCCCTGTGGGTATTGGGTGAGGGTGGTTGGGGGGCTTTGTGGGGGAGGGTATGTGGGTGATGGTGGCTTAACCCCTTAATAACTGTAGCGGTTAATCACCGCTATGGTGATTAAGGGGTTAGGGGACATTAATTTGGATGTTGTAATTCTTGTGTTTGTTTTGCAGAAGCGGATGGGGCATGGGCAGGATGAAGATGAGGATGGCCTTCATCGTGGCAGTGGGACATGGGTGAGTGCTATATGTATTTAAAGTCTTTATTGTTGTGTATGTATTGTAAATGGACAACTGCACTATTATCCATTTGTGGATAATAGTAATTCTGCCCATTACTATACTGTATGTTGTGTATTGCTGCTATGTTTATTGGGGGCATTTGTCCCCAATAAACATGCAACTATGCGTTAACCCCTTCATTGCCTTAGCGGCTATCCGCTATGGTAATGAAGCAGCATTAATGTATTTTAATAATATTGTGCGGAAGCAGGAGGGCCCCTGAGCTGAAGCGCATTTATTTGTGGCTCAGAGACCCCCTGCCTCCCGAGTTACAGGCCCCGGTTTGGGCCATCGGTTACAGTGTGGACGCCATGTTTATTGCGGGCACGCTATAAACATGGCGGCGACGCTGCCACCCGATGACACATACCGGGGCCTGTAACTCGGGAAGCAGGGGGTCCCTGCTCCACAAAGCAATACGGTTCAGCTCAGGGGACCCCCTGCTCACTGTACAGTATAATTAAAAAGACATTCATGCTGCTTCATTACCGTTGCACATAGCCGCCAAGGTAAGGAACGAGTCTTTATTGATGTGTGTGTGTTTTATTTATACTGTACATGTGCAGAGGGTCTCCGGAGCAGAACCGCGTTGGTTTGAGGTCCGGGGACCCCCTGCCCCCCGAGATACAGGCCCCTTTATGGGGTGCCGGTATCCCTCTGGTTTGTTTACAGGTCGCGGTCACGTGATCGGGACCTTTAAACGCAGAGGGATACCGGCACCTCATAAAGGGGCCTGTATCTCGGGGGGCAGGGGGTCCCTGGACCTCAAACCAACGCGGTTCAGCTCCGAAGACCCCCTGCACATGTACACTATGAGTAAAAGTTGTTTTTAAATACTTTTTTTGGTGCCGATGTTTGCGCTGAGAGAGCGGCTTGTCTCTCTCAGCTGCAAACATCTATCGGCACCAAAGGCTTATCGGGAGCCTTATTGGGAGCCAGGCTGTATCGCCACAGCTCATCGGCAGCTTTGCTTTCGCAGTGCTTCAGCAGGGATCGGAAGGATTCGGCCCTTACTGAATACTGCGAGGGCAAATCGCCCAAAAAAAGCCTTTTCGCTATTCGTGCCGAAAATTTTGTATCGGGGCTTACTGCATGAGGCCCTTAGTTCTAACAATTTATTAGGTGAACATAATACAATGGTGAATGATCTTCTGTTTAGAATGTGTTCCCCCTGTTCAACAACAGATCGATATTACATTGGTGTTTATTGCATTTACATCTATGCTGACATCTTTGATTTTACACCTACAAGTATCCCTCGATTAGCAACCACCTGTATTTATTGCTTTAAGAAGGTAGTGTGTCCATTCTCGAGCATGACCGCCCCTGAAATATGTTTATGCGGTTGCTATGACAACCGCACGGCATGACGCACAATATGTGATGACGTCATGCGCATCACGCGATGACGTCATGTGCATCATGCGTCGATCCGGCTTATGGTTATAGCAGGCAGCCGTGTGCTGGCTGCATCCCTCCATCTTCTTCCCCCTGACTTGTGGATGCCCCAGGTCACTGTGGGAGGCACCACGTTGTTCGTGAGACTATGACGCTCACAGCGTGATGACGTCACACGCATCATCTCCTAATTTACATGAGGACTGACGTGGATGTCACCATGTAACTTATACAGTCCAATGACATACCCAGTTTCCACACAACAGATCCTATGACGCTGCCCTATCTGTAAACACTGCCCTCTCTCACAGCTGCTTGCTATTTTTGATTTGTTTGGCGCAAATTTGACTGTTAATATTGCCCTATAAAACCTAGCTCTTCTCTCCCCTCACCACTCCCCGAAGAAGACAGTTTCTCGTCGAAACGCGTTGGAGTGGGAGTCTTGCTGAGGGGGGCCCCTAACTTTTTTCACCTGACATGGAGTTTTGACCTACCTTTTTGCCTGTGACATCCCTAAACTGAGTGGTGACGTATATCTCACTTTGCTACTAATATAACTCTTGTATCTACACTATGCTACCATTGTACATGTTTATATGGTGATTTTCAATGTGGTCACATTTTCTCAGTGTAGGCTGGTTAATATACAGGTGTGCTCACACAGAGCCCCCTGTGTCCTGTGCATGTCATGTTTTGGATCTATGTTTAGACCCTTGCCTCCAGGTCCACATTGTCTGGTAGTGTTGAGCCCCCCTCTTCTTTTAAACTTTATCCCCTGTTTTATTCACTTTAATAAATTATTTTTTGTCACACTTTAATTTATGTCCGTGTGCTGTTTACAAGGTTGCTTTCTCTCTGTTGTTTTTGCATATATATATATATATATATATATATATATATATATATATATATATATATATATATATATATGTAGCCCCGAGGTAAATTTAAACTCCCTGACCTCTCTCCGCGAGTGCCGTGGGGTCGCGGGTGCCGCCGAAGGCTGCGGTGGACCCGCCGGCACTTCACGAGGGTGGGGGCCAGTGCAGGGAGCAGCGCCAGGTATCGCGGTGCAGGCCGGTTGCCGGGGACGTGATCGGGCCGTCGCTAGGGCCGCGATCGCGTTGCCACCGGCCCGGCTTGTACAGGAGAGGGCGCCGCCATTGCAGAGAGTCTCGCGCATGCGCAGTAGGCAGAGAGTACAGGGAAGGCCCCAGAGAGATCGCGCTAGACTAGAGAAGTGTAGGAAAGGGTTGAGGCTTCCATTAGGCGTTCGCGCATGCGCGGGAGAAGCGCGCACGCGGCCCCAGTGTTTAGGCAGCCCCCTGGGAACTACAATTCCCAGGAGGCTTAGGGAGACAGGCATCAGGTGCCTGAGGGCTGGAGGAAGCTCAGCCCGGGAATATAGATACATTTCCCGGGCTTTGCAGGGTCAGTCAGGAAGAGGAGAAGGAAGGAGTAGGAAGGGTGTAGGGAGCGTGTGGCTCCTGCACAGGTAAGGGTTCTCCTTAGGTCCCCAGGCAGGCCCCAATTCCCGGTAAGGGCAGGGGGTAACTGAAAAGGGACGGCCCTAGATAAGGAGGTGACCCTTAGGTGTGGAAGGTGCAGTTTGGCAGTGCCACAGCGGATAGGGCTGTGCGCACTGGCAAATAGGCACAGCGTGCAAGCAGTGGATTTGCTGCGGGTTCCAGTCAGGTGGCTGTGTGTGTGCAGCTGTGTGTGTGTGTCGCTGCATGTGCTGGGCGCAGTGTGTGCAGCGTGTGTGAAGTCTGCAGGCTGACGGTGTGAGCGGTGTGTCAGCTGCAGGCGCTGTTAGTATCAGTAGAGTTACAGATAGGACTGGGTAGCTAGGGGAAGGGGGGCAGGTTATTGTTCCACAGGCCCTAGGAGTTTTCCCCAAGCCATCCCAGGTTGCGGTTCATCAGGGACAGGCCCTAGGTTAGGGTTCCTGTCCTGATAGGGTTAGTTAGGGATAGCGGCGGTTGCTGTTCCCATGCGGTTGGTGTTACCAAGAGACGGTTGAGTTACCGTGGAGCGGTGGGACCCTCGTTGGGGTCCACGGCAGAAGTACCTGGAAAGGATCAGACGGACGTCTGACCCTTTGAGAAGTGTGTTGCGGTCCCGAGCATCGGAGTGCTCGGAAGGTACTTCAGTATCATAAGTGCACCAACTGGGCCCTAGCTTAATTTAGTGACTGCGCAGTCACCCACGACCTCCGTAGGATTACGGGACATTGGGTGTGGGGGATCACAGGACACTGGGTGGGAACACCAGACATTGGGCTGAGGTGATGCGGATAGAGCATCAGGTTATGTTATGTTATGTTATGTGATGTGTGACATGTCGTTTAGTAAAGTGTTAGTATTTTATCTGAGTGTTATTGTATTTCTTACCCAGGGCTATCTTTCATAACGGGGATCCTGGGTAAGTGGAGGCGCTGCACCAGGTAATGGTAAGGGTTTCCCCAGGCTCCCAGCTAGCGGAGGCTCAGATCTCCTGGAGCCACAGGTGTTATGCAGTTACCAGTAGTCCCTTAGAGCAGGTGTGTTGCGGGGAAAGGGACCGGTTAGACCACGAGGGGCCAATGTGAGATTGGGTCTGTCGGCCGGTTCACAAAAAGGGTTACATTTGGAGGCGCTGCTGAGAGATCAGACCTGGGGTGCCCTGTATGTTTTTTTTTAAATTGTGTCCTATTTTTGTTTCGCCATGGGGAAGCCCTCAAGGCGGAGGAAGCCACGTGCTAAGTTCCCGGCCGCGCGGGAAAATGTTGCCAACAGTTATCCAGGACTGGCGGGAAAACCCGAGCCCCGCCCCCACACTGTGAGTGACTCAGTACCGAGTTTGCAACATTCCCCAAAAGACAGTGCTGCCCCTCCTCTAGAGTCCACCAGGGAGAGGGAGTGCCTTGAGCAGAAATCAGAAATTTCTGTTCCCCCTAAGGACAGCAAGGGATGCCGAGAAGAACACCCTTAGCTGTACAGGATCATACGGGCCCCCCATTTAGTCTTGCCAATGGTGGTATGCCCGTGTGTGTTAAAGGACTGGAAGGTGATGGATGGCTGGGTGGGCAGAGCATCTGAGTCACCAGTTGCCCTCACGATGACCGTGGTAGACGGGGAAGAATGCCTGCACAGCCGTCTGAATGCATGTGAGCGTGCCGTTGGTGAGCTGACCCAAGGGCCTAAGTGTCCTGACTGTGCGGCGCAGTTCCTGCAACCCAAACCGCCAGCGGCAGAGGGCACTGTTGCCGAAATGGAGTGTTCCCTCCCCGAGGAGGAGAGAGACTGCCAGGGGTTACACCCTGATGTGTATGAGCCCTGGAATTTGCCAGGAATGGAGATCACGATGATAATGTGCCCCTGCCTGAGTGAAGCCCTTAAAGATGGAGTCGAACCATCTCAGTTACAACTAGGTTTCAGGCCAACTGAGGTGGACGGAGAAACGTTTACTCAGTGTTTTGGCCTCAAATGTGGCTGTTCCCGGAGGGAGGCACTGGCGTGGGAGCCCCAATGTGAGTGTTGCGGGGCCTGGTTCTTAAAGCCTATCCTGCCCCAGGCGGCGGAACCAGCCGAGGAAGAAGAGGAGGAGCCGGACCTCCCTCCTACAGTAAATGATACTTGTCCTCAGTTTGTCTTAATTCCAGAGGCCTCCGGGGACCCGTGTGTCCAGACCACTGTTGCAGACCCTCTCAAAGGGGACGTTCAAATGGAGGAGCAGGAACCTCTGATGGCGGAACCTGCGGAGAAAGAGGCGCCTGATGGTGCTACCGAGGTGGGTGAAGCCGCTACTTATTTTTCCACTTCAGAGATGGAGGTGGTGGAGGGGCCGTGTGAGCAAATGGACTTTCTAGATGCTGAGCTGGAGCCGCTGGAGGCGGAGCTCCAGATGTTGGAACCCCAGATGTCGGTTCCAGACCCGGTTCCTGAGCAGGAACCACAGAGACCAGAACCACAGATCCCGGAAGGCCAGGGTAAGGTGTTTATACCCCCGCCCTTGTGTGATGAGTCCAGCGACCAACCGAGCGTGGTGATGCGCCTGCCGGCAGACCACTCCAGTGAGGTCACCGAGGCAACCACCTCAACTGAGGCAGACCATGATGTGGGCCCGTGTGCCCTGCAACGGCCAGTCCGGCCTACCACCGAGGTACCAGCGGTCCCAGGCTTGGGATCAGTACCTGCCGACAGCGATAGGGGTAAGTTGACTGCCCCAGGGGTGTCGGGTGTGAGCTCCCCGGTGATCGTGGAGCCTGGTGACTCCAAAGGTAGGGTCACCCGGGCGATGGGCTCACCCCGTCATCGCGTCCTGGTGGAGGTGTCTCCCCCAGAAGATCTCTGCGGATCATGGAACGTGTCCGACCTCATCCAGGTATCCGGTGTAGCGGACCGGAGCGACACATACTCCTGCGCGAGGAGTCTCCACGCTTGGCCTTCTCAAGACCCGGGCCTACCCAAAGAAGTGGTGCCGTCCGCGGAAGAAGTCACTGTTAAAGGGATGGTTGGAGCGGACAAAGACTCTGTTGAGACCGCTCTGGTAGTTGTGGCCTCTCGCAGGTGCGCGATGGAGCGCTATGTTCGCCATGTGGTGGATCGAGGCAAGAGACTGAGCCTCCCTGTCTCCCATGAGATGAGACCGGAGGATCCGGCAAGGGTCAACACCCAGTACCCCGTACATTTTTTTCTGCGAGAGGGAGAAGGTGGGTTGGTGCAAGGGACAGGTCTTGAGCTCCAAAAGACTCACAGGAGTCAAGGTGGGATACCCTCACCCAGTCTGTTAGGGACACTCCACTCTGAGACTCAGCTGGCCTCGGGTATCCATGCGGGTATGTTGGGTACAAATGGCGAATTGCTTGTGTTTGATGTACCGGTTACAATGCATTTTCCATTATATAACCCACTGTATGGTTGCTACCCAAGCGAGGGCGTTGAGATTCTGCGAAGGGGAGAATGTAGCCCTGAGGTAAATTTAAACTCCCTGACCTCTCTCCGCGAGTGCCGTGGGGTCGCAGGTGCCGCCGAAGGCTGCGGTGGACCCGCCGGCACTTCGCGAGGGTGGGGGCCAGTGCAGAGAGCAGCGCCAGGTATCGCGGTGCAGGCCGGTTGCCGGGGACGCGCCGCCATTGCAGAGAGTCTCGCGCATGCGCAGTAGGCAGAGAGTACAGGGAAGGCCCCAGAGAGATCGCGCGAAACTAGGGAAGTTTAGGAAAGGGTTGAGGCGGCCATTAGGCGTTCGCGCATGCGCGGGAGAAGCGTGCACGCGGCCCCAGTGTTTAGGCAGCCCCCTGGGAACTACAATTCCCAGGAGGCTTAGGGAGACAGGCATCAGGTGCCTGAGTGTGGCCAATAGGGCTGGAGGAAGCTCAGCCCGGGAATATAGATACATTTCCCGGGCTTTGCAGGGTCAGTCAGGAAGAGGAGAAGGAAGGAGTAGGAAGGGTGTAGGGTAAGGGTTCTCCTTAGGTCCCCAGGCAGGCCCCAATTCCCGGTAAGGGCAGGGGGTAACTGAAAAGGGATGGCCCTAGATAAGGAGGTGACCCTTAGGTGTGGAAGGTGCAGTTTGGCAGTGCCACAGCGGATAGGGCTGTGCGCACTGGCAAATAGGCACAGCGTGCAAGCAGTGGATTTGCTGCGGGTTCCAGTCAGGTGGCTGTGTGTGTGCAGCTGTGTGTGTGTGTCGCTGCATGTGCTGGGCGCAGTGTGTGCAGCGTGTGTGAAGTCTGCAGGCTGACGGTGTGAGCGGTGTGTCAGCTGCAGGCGCTGTTAGTATCAGTAGAGTTACAGATAGGACTGGGTAGCTAGGGGAAGGGGGGCAGGTTATTGTTCCACATGCCCTAGGAGTTTTCCCCAAGCCATCCCAGGTTGCGGTTCATCAGGGACAGGCCCTAGGTTAGGGTTCCTGTCCTGATAGGGTTAGTTAGGGATAGCGGCGGTTGCTGTTCCCATGCGGTTGGTGTTACCAAGAGACGGTTGAGTTACCGTGGAGCGGTGGGACCCTCGTTGGGGTCCACGGCAGAAGTACCTGGAAAGGATCAGACGGACGTCTGACCCTTTGAGAAGTGTGTTGCGGTCCCGAGCATCGGAGTGCTCGGAAGGTACTTCAGTATCATAAGTGCACCAACTGGGCCCTAGCTTAATTTAGTGACTGCGCAGTCACCCACGACCTCCGTAGGATTACGGGACATTGGGTGTGGGGGATCACAGGACACTGGGTGGGAACACCAGACATTGGGCTGAGGTGATGCGGATAGAGCATCAGGTTATGTTATGTTATGTTATGTGATGTGTGACATGTCGTTTAGTAAAGTGTTAGTATTTTATCTGAGTGTTATTGTATTTCTTACCCAGGGCTATCTTTCATAACGGGGATCCTGGGTAAGTGGAGGTTTAGTAAAGTGTTAGTATTTTATCTGAGTGTTATTGTATTTCTTACCCAGGGCTATCTTTCATAACGGGGATCCTGGGTAAGTGGAGGCGCTGCACCAGGTAATGGTAAGGGTTTCCCCAGGCTCCCAGCTAGCGGAGGCTCAGATCTCCTGGAGCCACAGGTGTTATGCAGTTACCAGTAGTCCCTTAGAGCAGGTGTGTTGCGGGGAAAGGGACCGGTTAGACCACGAGGGGCCAATGTGAGATTGGGTCTGTCGGCCGGTTCACAAAAAGGGTTACATATATATATATATATATACACAGTGGTTGACAAATC
>NC_134483.1:524106654-524181654 GCF_040206685.1 Ascaphus truei | reverse complement strand
ATATGTGGTCTGCCTTGGCGTTGGCTCACGGGCTTACAACAATTTTGGCCAAAAATGTCAAACTAAAAGACCATTTTACTTATTAGATATTTATACATATATATTTAGGCACTGTACCGTGTATGAGTCTCACTGGATGTGCTAAAAACTGAGCTTTGTCTGTGTTTTATGTTTTGTCTCTGGTTTTAAAAATATATATTGCCATGCTCAGTAGCACTCCTCTGTGACACTCATATGCTTATATATATATGTTGTTGTCATTTTGGGGGTTCAATAGGAGCTTGTTAGGTGTCCAGTATGTTTTGCAATTCTTGTCCAGCTAGTCATGGCTGATTGGACGGTGGCAACCTCCTTCCTAATTTAAGCTCACCCCCTCCCACATTTAAATGGTTATGGGCTCACTCCATAGCATCTTCCACTCAGGCGAACTTGCCTGCTTGCAGTTTGGCTGTGACATCTCTAATACAGAGTGCTTTTCCTGGTAATGTACAGGTTAATAAAAGCTTCAGTCAGACTCAGAACTTTGCAACTAATATTGACAGATTTACTATAAATCATTCTTCCTGTTATTACACAGGTTATTAAGAATTTATATTAGCGTTAGGGACCCCTGATATGTGGTCTGCCTTGGCGTTGGCTCAGGGGCTTACAACAATTTTGGCCAAAAATGTCAAACTAAAAGACCATTTTACTTATTAGATATTTATACATATATATTTAGGCACTGTACCGTGTATGAGTCTCACTGGATGTGCTAAAAACTGAGCTTTGTCTGTGTTTTATGTTTTGTCTCTGGTTTTAAAAATACCAATGCTGTCCACATAGTGACGTCACTGTGCAACCTGATCGCGTCTTGGTAACCATAGCAAAATATGCATAGTGTATAACAAAAGAGAACATGCATATACATCTAGATCTTAATATATAAATAAATGTGCATTAATAAGAGAAGCTGCCCGCATTGACTCTAGATCGTGCTGTGTTGACAACCAGACAGACTCACCGTGACCGCATATGTGTCTATATGTCGTGTCGTTGCAACCTGTCAGTAGTCTGTAACACCACCGATTGCGTCTCTGGCAGAGAGGGGGGGGCGCACGGCCTCTAACTGTCTTCACTACTGCGCGTGTGTGCAATGAACCCCCAGCAACCCGATCACGTCCCTAGCAAAGGGGGGGGGGCATACGTATAGAGCTTATGGACATCCTATATGGATAGATCTTTTTGGCATCTAAGCTATGTATACATCATTCTACAATATGCCTGAAGCACCTGCTCGCATTAAATTTTGCCAGCAGGTAGAACAGTACATGGTTATTGCATCAATATTCAACTAGGTTTGGTTCCATGTACTAATGCACTATCAGTTGATATTATAGTCCCCATGTACATACCTAAGTGGGCAGCAAATACTATGATGTTGATGGTGTATTCCTTTAATATGTTCGGTACTGTGTTTATCATTGCCCTCTTTGCATTTAGCTATTGGCCCTATGCTTTATTTCCTTTTTTCCTTGCTGACATCGTAGCATGGGTTTCATCAGCGAGTATAATCACGTCCGCACCTTTTCAATGGTTGGCATGGACGCTGTCGGGTTGCTAGAGCGTTTACAACGCATGCGCAATCACCTATGCCCAATTGTGTTCACACCCTCCCCTCTCTGTTTGAGTTGCGTTCGCGTCATCAGGGGTTCATTGCGCATGCGCACAGGAGTTAAGCTAGTGCGTTTACATGCGTACCCCTCCCCCTTTATCCAGGGATGCGATCGAATCGCTAGGGATACACTGCGCATGCGCGTGGGAGTAGAGACCAACAGAATACGTACGCCCCCCCTTTGCTAGGGACGTGATCGGGTTGCTAAGGGTTCATTGCACACACGCGCAGTAGTGAAGACAGTTAGAGGCCGTGCGCCCCCCCTCTCTGCCAGAGACGCGATCGGGCAGTTCGTGGTAAGTAGCACAAGCGCGGTGTTACAGACTACTGACAGGTTGCAAACGGCACGACATATAGACACATATGCGGTCACGGTGAGTCTATCTGGTTGTCAACACAGCACGATCTGGTAGAGTCAATGCGGGCAGCTTCTCTTATTATTGCACATTTATTTATATATTAAGATCTAGATGTATATGCATGTTCTCTTTTGTTATACACTATGCATATTTTGCTATGGTTACCAAGACGCGATCAGGTTGCACAGTGACGTCACTATGTGGACAGCATTGGTATATCAGGTGACCAATCATACAAGAGTTCAGATCAAGTTGTTTCATTGGTGCTGGTTAGTATCAGTATGTTCGATTGGCTGTGACGTGTTGTTGGTTGTACCTGGGATTGTAATTTGGATTTTCTATGATTGTTTTCAGGTGATTTCATGTATGTTTTTAGGGGTATATATGCGTGCTTGTATTATTCTGTTGTGCATTGCCCTGAGGAAGGTCCCGTTGTGAGGACCGAAACGTTGGCGGCCCTGTGTTTCATAATACACTTTTTTGACATCAACTTTGCAGTGTGCTGTCTTCTTTGGTCATCAGGATCCCCTGGTTACCACACGTCTATATGCTACATATGGGACAAGCATCTGCCTCCTAACCAAACCGTGAGTGCAAATCTCCATACCATGACTATATAGATAGATAGATAGATATATTGTGGTTATTTTGGTTGTTCAATATGAGCTTATTGGGGTTCTGTATGACATACTACTTGTACTGTATCTCTACTGTTACCTGTAGTATTTAGTAAAACCTGTCTTTTCCGTTTCCCATTGCAGCACTAATTGGCTTTCCATATGGCTATAAAAATCTGCTGAACTCAGTTTCCAGTGAAACATACTATAGAACTGTCCTGTTGTATTATCCCCCCGTTTCTATGTTGTTTACTTTAAGATTCTCACCCTGTCAGCTTTAGTATTTAGTTTCATGCTGGTCATCTTCCCCACATTCTGTACAATTTGCAGTGGTAATGCTACAATGTAGGTGTGTGGAAAAAAGAACTGATAATTCTAGTACCCAGAGCATCCGAGGCAACAGGGCAGAGAAAATCAGACCTTAACTCTTCCTGTTTTGTTTATCTTAACCAATGATCACAACTAACATCTTTTTTGGTGCACACTTCTTTCTGATTACAAGGTTTCCGCCTTCACTCAAAATCATATCACAATTTTTCCCTTCCCCTGGTAATCATCAGCCTTCTCTTTTTTTTCGTAATTTTATATGTGTAATATCCGCCGCAACTCCTGCCGGAAACCGCCCGGCTGACGCGTCACACGGCAGACCCACGCGATGGCGCACTGCCAAGCCGGCACACGCACGCTCTGAAGGGAGCCATCGGTGCCTCCCACAGGGAGGAAACTCAACCGCACGTCCACGTGACGTAAGCGCTCCACGCCGCGCATCGCGCCCGCTGGCGGGTTGCCCGGCAACCACAGTAATCACCAGGGAAGCCTGACCTGCAGGCTGTTTCAGATTAGTACCTTCCTGACACCATTGGAGGACCGGATCACACCCCTGCAAGGTAATTGGATCCTTCCTACTTATATACCTGCTCCTGTCTATCATTCCTTGCTGAGCATAAACTCCTGTTTATGCATTGTGCTCACCGCTGCTGTTTAGTTGTGTCTTGATCCCTGTTGGCCTTACCTGTCTGTTCTCTCATGTCCTGATTTTGGCTGTTCTTCGGATTCCTACACTCTCCTGCGCTTTGACCCCGGCTTAGTCCCTTGACCATTCTTCCTTCTATTACCCTGGACCTTGGCTATGGAAATCTACCATCCTCCACTCTCCAACCCTGAATTACGGCAATTACCCTGACTACCCTGACCTCTCCAACCCTACGACGCTGAACGACTTGGACTACGCATTCCGGACAGGACTGCGTGGTTGTGGGTCGGTGTCTTTCCATCCCCACCTCAGCCCCGCGGTCTTCAGTCCTATTTGTGGTGAGCGAAGCGTGACAATATGCTCAGCCCAACAAACCCCGCTGAGGTGGCCTGACGTTTAGACACACATGAGAAATGCTTCCGGCAACTTCCCGGATCATACACCCTTAAGGAACAACTAGTCTCCCAACTTAAACGAGACGTTGATACCCTTACCGAGCAAGTTAGACACCTGACCTTATCTACAGCCAACACCGTCCCACTCGCAACCACTCCCGTTCCAACGACGCCCACCTCTGAGCCACGACTACCAACGCCCAACCGGTATGCAGGGGATCCCACCGGTTGTCGGGGGTTTCTGAACCAGTGCTCCATACAGTTTGAGCTGCTTCCCTCTCACTTCCCTTCCTCATGATCAAAGGTCGCGTACGTACTCTCCTTGTTGACTGACGCCGCTCTAGCCTGGGCCTCTCCCATCTTGGAGCAACGCCCCGATCTGACGTCAGATCTCGCCCTCTTCATCGCCGAGTTCAGAAGGGTGTTTGACACCCCAGGGCGTAAGGTACCGCCGCATCTACTCTGCTTAATATTTCCCAGGGAGACCGTACTGTGGCTCGCTATGCCCTGGATTTTCGGACGGTGGCAACGGAGACCAGCTGGAACGATGAGGCCCTATCCGCAGTCTTCTGGCAAGGTCTGTCTGAACGTCTGAAGGACGAACTGGCATCTCTCGATCGCCCTGCTTGATTTGAAGATCTGATAACCCTGTGCATCCGCATGGATCAGCGTCTCCAAGAGAGAAAGATGGAGAGAAATAAACACCCTCGAGGTATACAATCGCCCTCCTTTTTCACCATAGGTCCTGTACTTTCCATAACTCCCGTTCTAGACGAACCCATGCAGCTGGGAGGGACTAGTCTTTCGCCTACCGAGAGGCAACGGAGAAGACGAGCGGGGCTGTGCCTCTACTGCGGCAACAACGGACACCTGGTGATTAACAGTCTGCTTAAACCGGGAAACGCCAAAGCCCAGTGAGTATTAGGAGGATCACGCTGTGTACTGCAACCTTTCCCCCTCCTCAACCCTCTACTAGGATTTACCTACCCATCTCCATATTCGATGAGAAATTCACAGTTCAGACACAAGCCTTTCTGGATTCAGGGTCAGGGGGAAACTTCGTTGACCAAGAGTTTGCGATCAAGAATAGGATACCTTTGGTACCCAAAGATCGACCGGTAGGCCTTGAAGCCATTGACGGACGACTCTTGCAGCCCGCGTTGTTTTCCCTGCAAACTGCGCCCCTAAAGATCTCGACCGGTGACTTCTACTCCAAGACCATAACACCGATGTTATCCCCACTCCCTCCATGGACATTATTCTGGGACTTCCGTGGCTCCGGTTCCACAATACGGTCGTTGACTGGACAGAGTCCACGCCTCTACTTTGAGTTCCAATTGCTTGGAACATTACATGTCTGCTCCTAAGGCAGTGGCAGGTCTGGAGGTCACGGATCCTGACAGGATTTAGCTGCCGGAGATATACAGTATGAAGACTTTCGCGACGTGTTCGATAAACGCCAGGCAGAGACACCTCCGCCACATTTTGCGTACGATTTTCCGATCGATCTTCTACCCGGCGCCATTCCCCCGAGAGGAGGATCTTACCCATTATCTATACCTGAGACCCAGGCTATGAGACAATATATCCAGGAGAATCTCCAGAGGGGGTTCATTCAAAAATCCTCATCACCTGCTGGGGCAGGCTTCTTCTTCGTCAAGAAGAAGGATGGAACCCTCAGACCCTGCATAGACTATCACGGTCTCAACAAACTCACTATAAAAAACCGCTACCCCCTTCCGTTGATAGCATAATTATTTGACAAACTCCAAGGAGCAAGGATCTTCACCAAACTGGATCTCAGAGGCGCCTATAATCTGGTTAGAATCAGACAAGGAGACGAATGGAAGATCGCATTCAATACTCGCGACAGGCACTACGATTACTGGGTCATGCCGTTTTGGTTGTTTAACGCCCCAGCTGTCTTCCAAGACTTTGTCAATGACATCTTTAGAGACATTCTGGACCGTCATGTGATAGTATACCTGGACGATATACTAATTTTTTCCAGATCCATGCCTGAACATACGGTTCACGTCAAGCAAGTCTTACGGCGCTTAAGAGAGAACCACTTGTTTGCTAAGCTCGAGAAATGCCATTTCCACCAGAAATCTACCTCCTTTCTCAGCTACATCATATCTGACACCGGTCTCGCTATGGACCCTACGAAGGTCAAAGCTGTACTCGAATGGCCCTGTCCTCTCTCCCTCAAGGCTATCCAAAGGTTCCTCGGCTTCGCCAACTACTACCGGAGGTTCATTCAAGGATTCTCATCGGTAGTAGCACCCATCACGGCGCTCACCCAGAAGGGAGCTGACCCAACGAATTGGTATAACGAAGCCCTCCAGGACTTCGAGAGGATAAAGACGGCATTCGCCGCAGCACCCATCTTGATACACCCAGACACTTCATTACCTTTTTCTTTAGAGGTTGACACCTCCGATGTAGGAGCAGGTGATATACTCTGCCAGAGAAAGAATCCTCAAGCTCCACTTCACCCCTGTGCGTATTTTTCTAAAAAAAAATCCTCTGCCCAAAGGAATTATGACGTGGGTAACCGTGAGCTCCTTGCGATCAAATTGGCCTTAGAGGAGTGGAGACACTTACTGGAGGGCATGGAAACGCAAGTCACAATATTAACAGACCATAAAAACCTACTATACGTTGAGGGAGCACGGCGACTCGGGTCTCGCCAGGCAAGATGGTCCTTATTCTTTACACGCTTCAACTTCCTTATCTCCTATATCCCAGGCTCTAAGAACCTAAAAGCCGATGCCTTGTCTCGACAGTTCTGGTAGAGAATAACAAGGTGGAACAGCAGAAGACCATTCTCCCATCCACTTGCATTGTGGCAGCCAATACTTTCAGTGCATTGTCTGATATTACCAAGGCTCAGAACAAGATCCCAGCAGGACTCAAGATTCCGGAGGATCGTTTGTTCACCCCCCTTCTTTACCAGAGGAGAGTCATGGAGTGGGGGCGTTCGTCCAAGACAGCTGGTCATCCTGGCACCAAGAGAACTACCAAGTTCATTGAACGCACGTTCTGGTGGCCCAACATGCAGAGAGACATACAATCTTTTGTAGCTAACTGTTCTACTTGTGCATGGAACAAAACTCCACGCAACAGACCTGCGGGTCTCCTTCAACCATTACCCATCCCGGAACGTCCATGGACACACATATCTATGGACTTTATCGTTGAGTTGCCTAACTCTAGAGGCATGGATACCATACTTGTAGTGGTGGACAGCTTTTCAAAACAGGCACACTTCATCCCGATGAAGGGTCTACCCACTGCACCTATGTTGTCCGACGTTTTCATCAGGGAGATCTTCAGGTTGCATGGGACCCCTCAGGTCATAGTATCTGACAGAGGATCCCAATTCATCTCCCGGTTCTGGAGGGCATTTTTTAAGAGTCTGGATGTCACACTACCCTTTTCGTCAGACTATCACCCCCAGACCAATGGGCAAACGGAACGCACCAATCAGTCTCTTGAACAATTTTTAAGGTGTTTTGTTGTCGATACTCAAGACGACTGGGCGGAACTTCTCCCGTGGGCAGAATTCTCCCATAACAATCTTCAGAATGAATCATCCCAACAGTCACCGTTCATGGTCAACTATGGCTTCCACCCTTCTGCACTCCCTTCTCTTATCTCGAAGTCTGGAGTCCCGGCCGCAGAGGACAGGATCCTCCACTTACAAGACTTATAGTAGAAGATCCATCTTAACCTACAGCACGCTGGTAAATTACAGAAGAGACAAGCGGACCATCACCGTAGAGGGGTCCCAGAGTACTCTGTAGGACAAAGGGTCTGGTTATCCACTAAAAACATTCGTTTAAAGGTAACCTCACCCAAACTGGCACCGCGCTTTATCGGACCTTTCCGCATCATTAAAAGGATCAACCCAGTAGCCTACCGGCTAGAACTGCCTATGAATATGAGGATTCCCTCCGTCTTTCACTCCTCCCTTCTAAAACCCTGTCTACAAGACTCATCCTCCAAAGGACAACCTAAACCTCCACTAACCATACTGGTAGAGGGTCAACAAGAATACGAGGTACAGACCATCCTCAACTCCAGAATGTCCAGACGAGGATTGCAATATCTCGTACCCTGGAAGGGCTATGGCCCGGAGGAGAGAGAGTGGATTCCTCATCGTCAGGTACATGCTAACCGTCTCATTCATGCCTTCCACCATAGGCACCCTGATAAACCATCCATGGGTCGCCCGGAGGTCTCCCCTCAAGGGTGGGATACTGTAACATCCGCCTCAACTCCTGCCGGAAACCGCCCGGCTGACGCATCACACGGCAGACCCTCGCGCCCGCGCACTTCCAAGCCGGCATGCGCACGCTCTGAAGGGAGCTGTCAGCACCTCCCACAGGGAGGAAACTCAACCGCACGTCTGCGTGACGTCAGCGCTCCGCGCCACGCATCGCACACACGCGCGGGTTGCCCGGCAACCAAAGTAATCACCAGGGAAGCCTGACCTGCAGGCTGTTTCAGATTAGTACCTTCCTGACACCATTGGAGGACAGGATCACACCCCTGCAAGGTAATTGGATCCTTCCTACTTATATACCTGCTCCTGTCTGTCATTCCTTGCTGAGCATAAACTCCTGTTTATGCATTGTGCTCACCGCTGCTGTTTAGTTGTGTCTTGATCCCTGCTTGGCCTTACCTGTCTGTTCTCTCCTGTACTGATCCTGGCTGTTCTTCGGATTCCTACACTCTCCTGCGCTTTGACCCCGGCTTCGTCCCTTGACCATTCTTCCTTCTATTACCCTGTACCTTGGCTACGGAAATCTACCATCCTCCACTCTCCAACCCTGAATTACGGCAAGTACCCTGACTACCCTGACCTCTCCAACCCTACGACGCTGAACGACTTGGACTACGCATTCCGTACAGGACTGCGTGGTTGTGGGTCGTGTCTTTCCATCCACACCTCAGCCCCGCGGTCTTCAGTCCTGTTTGTGGTGAACGCAGCATGACAATATGAATACCTCCCACTGTTCCTCAAACCAATAGAACTGGAGATGTCGCTTCAAAAGGCCAACATGGTCTCAGAACAATGTGCCATTGATCCTCAATTCACTATGGTCCATGTTAATGAAAGGGTGCTCTGCTTTAACACAGCTTACTTCCTATTCAAATGAATCAGAGTTAAAGAGTGCTAAAGATTATCACCCCTTAGTGAATATGGGCCTATGATTGTGCCCCTCTTAAACTGAGTTACACCTTGCTGCAATAGACTTTCAGCCATTATCTAGGACTTCCCTCAAGCATCACTTCTTATCTTGAGCCTTTATGTCTCCATCCGTGACTAATGCCACATCAAAAGTCTATTTTCATACATGTGTAACAGTGTTTCCCCTACCCAATCGCAGATAGGGGCCATTACAGGGTGTATGGTGCATATACCTGCTGGCAACAGGAGGGCTGAGTCATCCGCCGATGGTAATGGGGACTCAGGAACAGGCTTCTGGGGTTCATACCCCACATATCTCCTTAGCAGTGCTGCACCTCCATCTACCGTGGACTCCAGGAACTGATCGTAATCTCCCATGGTAGAACTTATTACCTCTCCCCCCCAGTAAAGTCATGCACCAGGCAAGAGGTACCAAGCAGGAGGTATATTGCAAAACAGGAACAGTTTATTACTACACACTGCAGTAACAGTTACATTGCAGTCTTCTGCCAGATACAGTCTGTCAGGTCAGAAACGACTACAGGCCAACGGCACCCGCAGATGTCCTAGCTCTTCCCAACCTCTCTAACAAAGGCAGTGGTACGGTCCACACTCATTCTCCCCAGAGGGAAGAGCACATGGGAAGGCTCCGATCTCAGGCTCCCAGTTGTGTGACTTTCTTCCCCAAGTGGGGGAATGAAAAACTCCTAACTTTAGGGCGGTCCTGCCCTTAAGTACAGCCAGAAGGTCGGCACCCCGTTGTCCCAGCTACCTTTTTGGGGGTCATAAATCGTTCATTATTAGTTTCAACGTGTTTAACTTTAATTACATTGCATTACTTTATTTTAGTACGTATACAAAAAGAGGAACATGGAAGCTATGATTCTTTACCTTCAAAAGTAATTGACATACCATTGTAGTTAGGTTAGATGAGATTTTGGGATAACATAGTAGTTGACAAACACACAGCCCCTGTAAGCTCAGGATCCAAATCCAGAAAATCATATATATTTGTGATATAAAGAGTGCTACTAGGATTGTAACCTCATGTATAGAACAAGAGACAAAAAGGCCTATTGCTACATAGAACTTGACACATAATATAATAAAATACTTATCTGTTAATAAAGCACAAATGTTCCCAGCACTCAAAAGAATAGATCAAAGAATCAAAGGATCAGTCAAACTCAAATTTAATTATACATGTATGATGCACATAATAGGTCAAACAAAGACCAGGAGAGATAACAATTGCTAGGACAGGGACAAGAACAGGGAAGGGGAATGGAAAGGGGGAAGGGAAAGGGGGAGGAAAACACAGGGAATATAAAAGTGCGGTGCAAGGGGGGCAACGTAACGTTTCGGGGTATAAACCCCTTCTTCTGGCCCATTCCCAGGTAGACCGTAGCCACCTGGTACTTCCCTCAACCCTGTAACAGAGTCCCTAAGGTACACAGTGACAGACTGACACTGAATCTCTAGGATGAATGTCAAAAGGCTGTATAGCACATGCCACAGGAAAAATCCCTGAGGTACACCCTAGTGGACCAATACTGGGTCTCAAAGCTAAATAGAGGTAGACTGTGGGGCACATACCTCACACAAAAAAGCAGATAGTAAGAGCTATGTGTATGGCAAGGGAGTATAACTGGCAAAGCAAGATACTAAAGGGTTAATGACCCGCTGAAGCAGACCTATGGGGACACAAAATACTCAAAGTCTGGTACAGAGATAGACACATGTTAAATACATCAGATCAACAGGTAGAAAAGACATACTTTAAAATCAGCCAGTACAGGAAATGTCCAAAAGTAAATAGAGTTGGAACAGCGAGCTTCTCAAGGTGCAAACAGCCCAGCAATGCATGAGAAGCAATACCTGCGATCCTTAAAGTGGTGAAGCCCAGTGACGTCACTGTAAGCAGGCTGCAATCGTGTGTCCCAGTTCCCCAATGAGCAGGCTACAGCGCAGTGAAGCCCACACCTCGCCTACTTCTGGTATGTCCATCTATTACCTGGAACCGAAGCTGACTGGAATTGTGTCCCGCCTGTGTTAAATGATGGGCCACAGGGGCATCAGGATCCTGCCTTTGGATAGCTTTTTGCTTTGCTTTTGCTTTTTGCTCTGGATGTGCTTTTTTGTGTGAGGTCTGTGTGAGATCCTGTCCTTGACACACTGTGTATTCTCCCCCACATACCCCATCCCACATGGGCATTTCATGAGATAAATCACGTTTCTAGATAGATATGTGTAGAAACCCTTAATATGATAAATAGAGCCTGTAAGAGGATGCGTAAACCTATCACCTCCTGCATTCTGTCACACTGGCTGCAGCTGCAACACCGAAAACAGCCGGCTGGATTCAAAGTATGTCTTTTCTACCTTTTGATCTGATGTATTTAGCATGTGTCTATCTCTGTACCAGACTTTGAGTATTTTGTGTCCCCATAGGTCTGCTTCAGCGGGTCATTAACCCTTTAGTATCTTGCTTTGCCAGTTATATTCCCTTGCCATACACATAGCTCTTACTATCTGCTTTTTTGTGTGAGGTCTGTGCTCCACAGTCTACCTCTATTTAGCTTTGAGACCCAGTATTGGTCCACTAGGGTGTACCTCAGGGATTTTTCCTTTGGCATGTGCTATACAGCCTTTTGACATTCATCCTAGAGATTCAGTGTCAGTCTGTCACTGTGTACCTTAGGGACTCTGTTACAGGGTTGAGGGAAGTACCAGGTGGCTACGGTCTACCTGGGAACAGGCCAGAAAAAGGGGTTTATACCCCAAAACGTTACGTTGCCCAACTTGCCCTGCACTTTTATATTCCCTGTGTTTTCCTCCCCTTTTCCCTTTCCCCTTTCCATTCCCCTTCCCTGTTCTTGTCCCTGTCCTAGCATTTATTATCTCTCCTGGTCTTTGTTTGACCTATTATGTGCATCTTATGTGTATAATTAAATTTGAGTTTGGCTGATTCTTTGATTCTTTGATCTTTTCTTTTGAGTGCTGGGAACATTTGTGCTTTATTGTTTTTTTGAGAGGAAATAGGATCCTCTCTGTTCCCGTTTGCACCTATTACTGTTCCATAGACTTCCATTGTGTGTGCTGTCTTCTACTATTTGTTAACTTAACTGTTAATCTTCTCATAAGCAAAGTTCATTTACTATAGTACAATTCTTTGGCAAAGTATTTTAAGCCTACAACCACGTCACAATATGGCCCATCTGCCATACTGGGATCCTAGCACTGCTGTACCTGCAAAAAGATATCATAACTGCTCTATAGGAGAGAGAGCTGTGTTAATAGACTGTCATTTAGAAGTGCTTAGCAAGAACTATAATTTAAAAAGTGAAATGGGTGCGTTTGAACACATGGAGGAGGGGTCACAAACCTCCAAGTTGTTTTACCAATAGAAATATACAAACATATGTATCGGCTTACAATCTTCACTTAAGCAAGGGACCTTTAGTTCAATTCTAGTAGTTGGCATACTATCCATTTGTGTACCCGTGATACAAACCTGGCATAGATTTCTGAAAACTTATTGTAAGATTAAAGTAGTTAAATGTTTATTTTGTTGTACAGTATGTTTAATTTTATCACATAAAAGAACAATAAAAACAGAGTTAAAATAAAATGTCCCCACACAAGATTTGCTTATACTGTATTTATGTATGTATGTATGTATGTATGTATGTATGTATGTATGTATGTATGTATGTATGTATGTATGTCTTTATTTATATAGCGCCATTTATGTACATAGCACTTCACAGTAGTAATATACATGACAATCATATAAATAACAAATAATACACATAACAGGTCATGGGAATAAATGCTTCAGACATAGAAGTAACATTTTGGAAGTGGAGGCCCTGCTCTGAAGAGCGTACAATCTAATTGGTAGGTAGGAAGAACATACAGAGACAGTAGGAGGGCATTCTGGTAAGTGCGTCTGCAGGGGGCCAAGCTTTATGTATCATGTGTAGAGTATTAGCCACGGTGCTACTCATATGCTTCTTTAAGCAAGTGTGTTTTAAGGTGGGTCTTAAAGGTGTATAGAGAGGGTGCTTGTCGAGTATTGAGAGGAAGAGCATTCCAGAGGTGTGAGACAGTCAGTGAGAAAGGTTAAGACGGGAGAGGCCTTTAGATACAGAGGGAGTAGAGAGAAGTTATCCTTGAGTAGAACGCGAGTCGGGATGGTGCATAGCGAGAAATTAGGGATGAGATGTACAGTAAGGAGGGGCAAAAGAGTTTAAAGCTTTAAAAGTGAGGAGGAGAATTGAGTGTGAGATGTAGGATTTGATAGGAAGCCAGAAGAGTGATTTCAGCAATGGAGATGCTAAGACAGATTTAGGAAAGAGTAGAGTGATTCTGTCAGCAGCATTTAGGATAGATTGTAGAGGAGACAGGTGAAAGGCCGGAAGGCCGGACAGCAGGAGGTTACAGTAATCGCGACGAGAGAGAATGAGGGCCTGTGCCAGTGTTTTAGCAGTCAAGCAACAGAGGAAAGGGTGGACAACTTAATAATAGTTAAGAGTTTTAGCAGTCGAGCAACTTAATAATAGCTTTGTACATATTAGTGTGGCAAAGGCACAGGCATTTTACTGCGAATAGTATAAAGTAACAAGAATGAATTAAGACATTTTCAAACTTTGTAGCTGAATTTTATAAATTGAAATACACACTTGTAATTTGCCCGAGGGATGTCCAAAACCTATTTATATTCCACATGTTTGGCATAAAAATGCAATTACAATAAAAATGTGACATATCTTGTTTAAGGGACACACATGTTACTTTAAAATGCCAAGCCTTTAGGCTAAATTCAAATCCTGCTATCTGAGGAAAAGAGAAAAATGAGACCTATTGCATGTACACTGGCGACACACTTTATTCGAGCTCGGCTAGTCCCACGAATTCGGGTATACCCGGGTGTATTGAGGTTTGTGACTGTTTTCTGCCCGAGTGCATTGAGGTATTTTCTAGGCAGGGATTGAAGCATTTTATTCCCGCTGGCTGCAATACTGCACAGTATATATATATATACTGCATTACAATTCATGAATTTATGCCATTTGGTAGACACGCGAAGCATTGCAGCCTATTAAATCCTAATCATTATCATTTAACAGATCAGCCGCCCGTCAGCCAGGCATGAACCCAGGCTGGGAAGGCAAACGCAACGGGGCTTGTTAGAGGTGAGGAGCGGCGCATTCCAGGTATCTGCCAGGTACATACTGGGTATTTGCTCGAATAAAGTGTGTCGGTGCAGTATTCTGTATGACAGGGAATTTTCTGTGGTTAGCATCTAGCTTTCACACTTACTGTACATTCATTTCATTCTAATTAAACATACAGTATGCTGATTGCTTTCTTATGATGACTACTCCTGTAGTTACTTTTCAAACCATTATCACCCACACGCAAAACAAATATATGATGTAGGGAAAGACAATACCCTCTTCAGAGATTTCATCTTGATTGACGAAAACTGCGACAGCACATACAGAATAATGTGCTACTGAAAGATGAAAGAGAATCATATACTAAAAATGGGCAGCGATCCTTGTGTTTTGATCTTGATTAGAGTTGTGCAAACCATTCACATTAGGTTGAGGACAATGCAAAATGAGCCTTTTATTAGTACCAAAAAAAAAATGCTCAGGCTAAGTTAGGGTCCATTAATAATTTTCAATATATTATGTCAATGTGCAGTGTAATTTAATACATTAAAGGATTTTGTGAAATTGGTTAAAATCGCTAGTTTTGATTAATGTTGAGACTATAAACACCATGTTTTGCTCACTTTCTGTTGAAACTTTGCTGAAAATTTACAAATTTACATTATTAGCACTTTGAGGCTTGGAAAAATATTTAGCAAGGAGTCAAATTTGGAGAGAATAAAAAGCTTAACATTTGGAAATTCACATTTCTAATCTTTTTTTTCCTCTAAAAATCCACTATATTTTTTATTTTACTTATTTTGCTAAATATACAGTATTTCTCTATAGCTACTTGTCGTCTATTTTTTTTTAAACTTCTCTACATTTTCATTAGAAATGTACATAGAGTCTGCTTTTGTGCTTAAATAAATCCTATAATTCCTTATGTTATTATCCATGAATAAAGCGCTTCACAGCAGTAATATAAGTAACATAATAATATAACACATAGGTGGAATAATCGCTTCATACATAGAAGTATGTAGCATTAGGAAAAGGAGTCCCTGCAGTAGTAAGTAGGGAGAAATTACAGAGACAGTAGGAGGGTGGTCTGATACAGTAAGTGTGTCTGTAAGGGGTCAAGGTCACTGCATGAGATTTATACAGTAGTATCAGCCACTGAGCTACCTATAAGGTTTATTAAACAGGTGTGTTTTAAGATGGGTCTTAAAAGGTATAAAGCGTGGGTGCTAGTCAGATTCTGAGGGTAAGGGCATCCCAGAGGTGTGGGGCAGTGAGTGAGAAAGGTTTTAGGCTGAAGAGGGCTTTACTGTAGCTACAAAAATGGTAGACAGAAGACATCCTTGAGCAGAATGCAAGAGTCGGAAAAGTGTACTGTATATCAAGGAATATAGGCTGAGAAGTATGGAGGGACAGAAGAGTGTATATCCTTTAAAGAGAGGTGGAGATTTTTTTGAGAAATATGGGATTTAATAGGACGACAGGAGAGGAATTTCAGCAGGAGAGACAATGAGACAGATTTGGAGAGAGAGTCGAGTTATACTAGCAGCAGCTAGAGGATAGATTGTACTGAATAATGGTGAGAGGCAGGATGGCCAGACATTATAAGGTTATAATTGGAGTAGCACAGATTAGTGACCAGAGATTGTCACTTAAAGTCCCTAGAAGTTGCACTCTTTAGAGATGGTAATATAATATATATAAAGTACTAGTATAATAACTAGTACCATTATATGAAAATATAGCAGACCAATGGGAATACCCATACAACCAAAACTCAAACACAACACAGACATATACAATTTTAATACATGCTAAAATACTATGAAATGCATAAAATAACAACTAATATACTATAAACTAAAAAGATCCCCAAGTGGGCGAAACGGAATCTGTGCTGCTCTTGTTGTTTTCCCTATGCACCATAGATTACATTTTTTCTAGTTGGTGAGCAAGGTGTTTCTGTGTGTTTTTCAAGGTTATAATTGTTAAGATGGGAGAGAATAAGTGCCTGCGTTAGAGTTCAAGCAGTAGAGCGACAGAGGAAAGAGTGAATCTTTGCAATGTTACAAAGGGAAAAAAAGGTTTAGATATGAAGGTGAGAGGAAAATGTGAGGGAGGAGTCAAGTGACATCTACTTTAGGCAGTGTGCTTGTAATACTGGGTGTATGAGAGTGCTGCCAACAGTAATGTAGAAGAGGGAAGAAGGGCCAGGCATGGAGGGAAGTATGAGTAGTTCTTTCTTTGACAATTTAAATTTGAGGCGACGGAGGCCCATCAAGGATGATATAGCGGAGAGACATTCAGAGACAGATAAATATGCCTGTCACAGGAGACCGGGCATTTACACCTTTTTATCTGGATCAAACATTGAGCAAAACAAGATAAGTAAAATAAATTGTGAATTTATTCGCATGAAAAGGCAAACACACCCTGGAACACAAACTACATAAGATAGACACATTTACTTGGGACCTGGGGAAAAAAAACTAGACTTTCCTAGCTTATTGTAACACCTATATGCCCGCAGACCTGGCCAGTCCCCAGTACTGAGGTGGGTAAGGGTTTAACACGCACCCACAGCAGTGAGGGCGTGCCCAGAGTATGGTAAGGTGCGTTGCCGGGCCTGGTAGAAAAAGGGTTAATCAGATACTTGCTGAGTCCGGGGTGCCAGAGGTACGGAGATTCAGAGCCAAGAGCCGTGTGTCAGGGGCAGGAGAAATCAGCGTAGTGAGGTCCAACACAGAGTCCAGGGGTAGCGAGGTACACGTAGTCAAACAAGCCGAGGTCAATCCAAAGGTATCCAAACAGGGGCAGGGACGTGAACAAGAGCTGAAACAGATAACAGGGCTTGACATAGACACTGCACACAAGAGTCACAGAGAAGCTATGCAGAGCAAGGAAGGAGAGGGCAGACAGGGGTTATAAAGGAAGGAGAGCCAATGGTAGCAAGGGGTGGAGTGGAGGCCTGTCTGTGTGATTGCAGGGATTGGTCCAGGTAAGCAGGGAAGGCAAAAGGGGTGTGTTGCAAGGTAATAGCTCGCAGCCGCTGGGGGGCAGAGCCAGCAGTGCGTGAGGGCTGGTAAGATGATCAGGTGCACGCGCCCTCTGTAAGGGTACCGTGCACGCGCCTCGGCTGCGTGCGCGAGCGTGCATCGTGCGCTGCGGAGGAACGGCTCGGCGGGGAGGAACAGGTGAGAGACCGAGGGAGCTGGGAGCCAGGACAGAGAGTCGCCATGGGGACTGTGGTGACGGGGACCCGCAGAAAGGTGCATGGCCCCCAATCTGTTATAGTACCCCCTTGAGGATCGGAATCCGGACGATCCTCCCAAGGTTTGTGAGGAAATTTCCGACGAAATTGCTTGAGAAGAGCTGGAGCATGAATATGATGACAGGGTACCCAGGAGCATTCCTCGGGACCATATCCATTCCAATAAACGAGGAACTGAAGTCTGCCCCTGGACCAGCGTGAATCGAGGATGGAATGGACTTCGAATTCCTGTTGTCCTTGTATTATGACAGGATTGGGTCTCCGAGAACGATCCAGGAAATGTACATTTTGAACAAAGGGTTTCAGAAGGGATATGTGAAAGACAGAAGGTATCTTCATGGTGGGAGGGAGCGAAAGTCGATATGCTATGGGATTGATCCGTTCGAGGACCTTGAAGGGACCCAAGGATCTAGGAGCCAACTTCTGGGAAGGAGTTTTGAGCTTGATATTTTTTGAAGATAGTCAAACTCTGTCTCCAGTTTTGTTTTCTGGCCCCACCTGATGTCGTCGGTCTGCTTGTGTCTTTTGCTTTTGGACGGACTCTTGCAAGGCTCTTTGAATCTTTTTCCAAGAGTTCTGTAGATCGGCGATGTGAGTATCTGCTGCAGGAACACCAGAGGGGACAGAGGGGAAGACTGCTGGGATGGAACCCATAGTTTATGAAAAAAGGCGACACTTGCGTGACTCATTCTTCAGTGAATTAATAGCGAACTCGGCCCAGGGTAATAGGTCCACCCAATTGTCTTGAGATTCTGACACAAAGCATCTGAGATACTGCTCCAAGGTCTGGTTCATTCTCTCTGTCTGGCCATTGGTCTGCGGGTGGTAACCCGAGGAGAAGAGAAGGGAGATGCCAAGTCTCTGAGAAAACGCTCGCCAAAACTTAGAGATGAATTGAGTACCTCTATCAGAAACAATGGAAAATGGTACACCGTGTAACCTAAACATTTCTTTAGAAAAAATGTCAGCCAAGGTAGCTGAATTGGGGAGACCCTTAAAGGGTATAAAGTGAGTGTGTTTAGAAAACCTGTCCACTACCATAAGGATCGTATTTAACCCTTTAGAATTTGGAAGTTCCACAATAAAGTCCATGAAGATATGCTTCCAAGGCCGTTCCGGAATAGGAAGAGGCAGGAGGAGGCCAGAAGGTTTGTGTCGGGCGGACTTGCTCTGAGCACAGACTGGACAAGCTCTGGTGAAATCAAAAATGTCCTTGTTCATTTTAGGCCACCAAAAGGTCCGTTTGATAAGATCCGCTGTCCTCTTGAAGCCTGGATGACCAGCAGATCTAGAAGAATGCCCCCACAGTAGGATCTTGTGGCGAAAACGTGGAGCAGCGTACAAACGTCCTTCTGGCACCTTAAATCTTCTTGGGATATGAGTCTGGGCTTTATTGATCTCATCCAGGATATCAAAATTATTGGCGGAAATAATATACTTTGCGGGGAGAATAGTCTCTGACGATTCATTAGATCCTTCCTCGGTAGAGAATTGGCGAGACAGGACATCGGCCTTGATATTCTTGGTCCCTGGAATATATGAAATCGTATAATTGAAACGAGAGAAAAACAGTGCCCAACGTGCTTGACGGGATCCCAGAAGACGAGCCCCCTCAATGTACAATAAGTTTTTTGTGATCAGTGAGAATAGCTACTGGCTCCTTTGTACCCTCGAGGAGATGTCCCAATTCGTGGAGGGCTAATTTGATTGCCAAAAGTTCATGGTTCCCGACATCATAATTTCTCTCGGTCAAAGAGAATTTCCTGGAAAAGAAGCCACATTGGTAGAGTTTCTCTTGTGGAGACGATCTTTGTGAGAGTACTGCCCCAGCTCCCACATCAGAAGCGTCTACCTCTAGGGTGAAAGGAAGCGATGTATCCGGATGCCGAAGGATGGGGGTGGAGACGAAAGCTCTTTTGAGGAACTCGAAGGCTTTGATGGCTTCAGGGGACCATGCTGTCGGATCAGCACCTTTCTTGGTCAGAGCAGTAATGGGTAGAGCAATAGTGGAGAAGTTACGGATGAATTTTCAGTAGTAGTTAGAAAAGCCAAGGAAACGCTGAACGGCTTTTAGAGAGTTCGGCAACGGCCAATCAAGTACGGACTTCAACTTCTCAGGATCCATGTTGAAACCTTTATCAGATATTATATAGCCAAGGAAGGGGGTAGAAGATTGGTGGAAGAGACATTTCTCCATCTTCGCGTAGAGGCTATTAGCACAAAGCCGAGAGAGAACCACCTTGGTGTGACGAATGTGCTCTTCCAGGTTCTTAGAGAAAATGAGGATATCATCTAAGTATACGATGACAAAAATTCCCAGAATGTCCCGGAAGATATCATTCATAAATTCTTGGAAGACGGCAGGGGCATTGCAGAGGCCGAATGGCATCACTAGGTATTCATAATGACCCGAATGCGTGTTAAATGCAGCTTTCCATTTGTCACTGTCTCGTATTCGGATGAGATTGTAGGCTCCTCTCAGGTCGAGCTTGGAAAATATTGAGGCTCCTTGAAGCCGGTCAAAGAGTTCTGAAATTAGAGGAAGAGGGTACCGGTTTTTAACCGTTATCTTGTTAAGACCACGAAAGTTGATACAGGGTCTTAAAGATCCATCCTTCTTTTTCCCGAAGAAGAAACCTGCCCCAGAGGGGAGGTGGAATTCTGAATAAACCCTTTCTTAGATTCTCCTGGATGTAGGTGGCCATAGCTTCGGTCTCGGGCACAGATAAGGGATAAGACATAGACTTGGGGAGTGGGGTTCCGGGAATTAATTCGATGAGGCAGTCGTAAGAACGATGAGGTGGTAGAACCTCAGCCCGGGTCTTGTTAAAGACATCTAAAAAGTAATGATATACCTCTGGCAAGTTAGAGAGATGAGAAGAGATGGTGTCGAGGCCAGCAACCACGGTGACGGAAGGAGTGTCCGTCTTCTCCAAAAGTAGAAGCCCACAGGATCGGTAGTTTGTTGGTCCAATCAATATGCAGGTTGTGAAGCTGGAGCCACGGCAAACCCAGAATAACCTGGACAGTAGGAGAGTGGAAAACATCGAAGATGATGACTTCAGTATGACCATCCGTGGTGGTCAGGGTAAGGGGATTAGATTCCCAGATAATGAAGGCTGGTTGGTGCGGTCGACCATCGATAGCCTCCAGGCCAATGGGAGACTACTTCCTGACTAACGGGATTTGGTTGTTGCAGGCATAATCGTGATCCAAAAAATTACAACCAGACCCGGAGTCAATGAAGGCTTCAACCTCTACTTTAAGATAAGGCCCCGTAAGAGTTATGGGGAGTAGAATCCTTTTCGGTAGCTCTTTGGGGGAAGCGGGGCAAGGAGAAATTGTACCCAGTAGAAGCCCCTCTACCTTTACAGTGTGTTCTTTTTTCCCGGTTTCAGGCAACAGTGACGTAGTTGGTGTCCCGGGGAGCCGCAGTAGTAGCAGAGACCTTCTTCGCGGCGGCGTGTTCTTTCGGCGGTCCGAAGCTGTTGGCTACCAATTTGCATCGGTTCAGGGGCATCCAACACAGGAAAAGCCAAGGGAGGAGACCTAGGAAAAACAGGCAAGGACGAGAGTGAACGGGAACGCTAGCGCTCATGTCGTTATTCTTGAATGCGCTGGTCCATCCGGATGCTGAGGGAAATGAGATCCTCTAGAAAAGAGGGCCGAACATGGGCTGCGAGGTCATCCTTGAGTGATTCGGACAAACCCTGCCAGTATGCTGCGGCGAGGGCCTCATCGTTCCACTGGGTCTCTGCCGAGATGGTGCGGAACTCCACCGCGTATCTTGCAGCCAAACTGCGACCCTGGGAGAGATGAAACAAGGAAGAAGCGGCAATCTCCCTACGCGCTGGTGTGTTTAAGACCTGCTGGAACTCTCGCCGGAATTTGGGATAATCTTGGGTTATGTCTGGTCTGTGTTCCCAGAGGAGAGAAGCCCAAGTGAGAGCGTCGCCAGTGAGCAGGGCATAGACATAGGCCGCTTTAGTACGACCAGAGGGGAAGCGAGACAGGGACATCTTGAACGGGACATCACACTGATTCAAGAATCCCCGGCAAGTAAGGGGATCCCCATCATATCGGTTGGGAGGTGGAATACATGGCTCCGGATTGCCCACCGGTAGTGGCGCCGGGAGCGACGGTGCAACTGGGGATTCCCATAGGCAGAGGTTTGAAACCTTTTGCGTAACAGTAGTGAGTTGGTCACTTAAAAATTGCCAGTGTTCCATAGTAACACCTTGGCCCACCTCAGGTGGGTCTGCATTTGTTGGGCTCTGCATAACCCAATCCGTTATACCTATATAACATAAACCAAGTTTTTAGTTGATTGGGACTTAGCCCGAGATGTCCTGGAACTCAAATCGGCATGAAATTCCTGACGCCACCGCTCTCTTTTCTCCGGAGATGCTGAAATCACTTCACCGGGTGTTAGCTCCAATCGTCCTGGAAATAAATTTGGCTTGCAATCCTAGCCGCGACCGCTACGTCCAATTTGTAAAACTTGGCCGCAAAAAACTGGACTTAGAAAATATTTCACCTCGAATTTCTTAAGCCGGTGTCTTTGCTATTTTTTTCGGAGCATCTTTTGGTCGTTTCAAATTTGTCGCTGTTGTTCTGGCGCTTAGAATCTGATGACCGAATTGGCTTAGAGATTCTTATAGTATTTCAGAGTTCATTCATGAAATACTACAGCCACTCCGATTGTGGGAAGTTTCCTACCAGCCAATCAGAGGTATGCCAGTCTACTGAAGCTGGGCAAGCAGATCTTCTGAATCAGCCAAGGGCATGCACAAGATTGCCACCTCTGCCACTTGGTATGCAGAATTTACCCACTGATTTAGGCTCCTCACAATTTGTTGGGGCAAATGGTAGTCCAAGGACTTCCATTCATCCCAGGACGTGGGTACTCAAGCCTAAACCTCCTGCTGCCCAAATGTTCTTCACACCTCTGGCATCCTCTGTGGCTTTCATGTCTGATGTCTGAGGACACTTGCTGGCAACCAGCTTGGTAGCCAAATGGTCCCTCAGAACATTGGACCTGAAAGTCCTAGCTCATATTACTGTGCACAAGCATATATGTTTTAAAACACAATGTTTTAAAAAAATATACACGTTCAACTATTCTGTCTTTTGGTATGGGGAATAGAATAAAAAGCTTCACTAACCATATTCCCCATACACTATAAAATAGACTTGTATAATCCCTCACAACCTTATGTATGTTTGGAGTGCCCCAGAACCCCTATGCGGGTTCTGGGTTACCTGGGCATTAACTGGGCATCCCCCTTAACCTAGGGACCCTTGACACCTCACATCACTATGCCCCATTTACCTTTCTGGTATGTGCTGAAGTAGGGAATCCTAGCAGTGAGTCGTGCAAGCGTTTTCAAGGGGAGATTTTGCGGGAGAATGTGCCTATATGTATCTGGGAATGTGTCCTGATCCTGGGTACATTTTTGGGGTATGAAGCAACTCTGGGCCCCGACTAGCTAGGTACATTCTGACAAAACATTCTCAGTAAAACCCCTTTCAAACTAATAGCTCAGCAATCTCTGCTTGCTGGCACTCCTGGAAAGGTAAACACACATATAATTTTTATTGTCGTATTATTTTACAGAATGCATGTACAATCACTGGGCTCAAGACCTGACACGCCCGAACCCTTATACAGGGATCAGAGGTAACCAAATGGGCTTAACCTTCATTGTGAGCCTGGTTACCCCTTCACGGTCACAAACCCCCTAACAAACCTAACATCCCCACTACAGTGCTTTCTATAATACTAACTGGAATATCCTCCAACTGAAGTCTACTAAGGTAATGTTATCCTTACCAGAGGTTCTAGTTAAAACTATTTGCAGCATAGCCCCTAAAGTAGTTGTCAGAGATAGGAAATAAAGTTCTATTGGTACCTTGTGTCCTCCAGAAAACTTCTTCCCACATTTCATGACATTTCTTACATGAAGGGGAATGTTGTGGAGGAACTGGTGTCCATAGCATTTGTGAAGAGATCACATTAGTGGCCTGCAATGAAGGAGTGTTGCATCATTTGTTATTACTGGAGGGCTATGTGAGATATCTGTTGTGGCAGACTTGCATATCACTAGAGGGAACTGAAGCTTTATACTGTATAGTTAATGCAATCTTGGGGTATTCAGGAAGAGAAAAAAACACCAGATGAAAAAATTTGACGCATAAGAACAGACTTCTTTTTCTGATGGGGGGCGGGGGGAGGAGGGCTCAGTGTGCAGTTAAACCTCGTTCAAGGGTGTTAGAAGTGTGAAATACAATATAATAGTGTTATTTGAAATGGCTTTGCTCAAGGTCTCCATTCTTCTAGATCTTGAGGTACTGTATGCACTGAATATGTACTGAATATAGGGACTCTAGCCTTGACCCCATCTCCTTCTGCTGTTTGCCTCTCAAGCTAGTTCTTCTTATTCTTTATTCCAATGATTGTTGGCATCCCTCAAAGCTCAGTCTCGAGTACTTTCCTTTTCCCTATCTACAGTACCTCTATCTTTTACTGGGTGATGTCATTAACTTATCTCTCTATTCTATGTAACAGTGTTTCCCATCCCCCCTCCCCCAATCGCATATCAGCGCCATTACTAGGTATATGTTGTGCATACCTGCTGGTAACAAGAGGGCTGAGTCGTCCGCAGTAACCTTGGGACACAGGAACAGGCTTCTGGGGTCCATACCCCACATAATACTTAGCAGTGCAGCGCCTTCATCTGCCGTAGGCTCCACAGATATGGAGGCGATCTCCCAAGTAGAACGTTAACTCTCCCCCAATTAGATCAAACACCAGGCAGGAGGTATATTGCAAAACAGGATGAGTTTATTACTACTCGTATTGCAGCAATACAGGTACTCAGCAGTCACCTGCCGGATCACAGTCTCTTCTCTTTTAATTATCACGGTAGTTAGTCCCTGGACAGTCAGTATGGGCCTAAGGCACCTGCAGCCATCCCAGCTCTTCCCCACGTCACTAGCAGAGGCAGAGGTATAGTCACTCTACTCCTCCCCGGAGGGAAGAGTGCATGGGAAGGCCCCAATCTTAGGCTTTCAGACATTACCTGCCTTCCTCATGGGGAAGGCAACCACTAACTTTAGGGCGGTCCTGCCCTTAAGTACAGCCAGAGGGCAGGCATCCCGTTGGCCCAGCCACTACAGGATATGCCACCCTCTGCTGTCACTCAAGCGCAGCACCAATGGATGAAGGGAAAACCCCATGATAACTACAGGCAGACCTGTGAATACCAGGGTGTACTGCCAGCCCATTGGGTAGATTTAGTAGCCATGGGGTACCCCGCTACATCTAAAAGTGTCCCAATGGTCCAGGCTTATGTCTCTGACTAGTTCACACCAAAATCATCCTGGGTATCACACTGTTGTCTAAAGATGGGTCCTACTCAACCATTTGAAATTACATTGGATAGGACAAACATTAAACCTGTCATACAAAGTCACTTCTTTACTGTCATTTGACTACTCCTCTCCCTATTCTTTGCTCACTAAACATTTTACAAAATCTTTTAAATCTTATAATTAAACGAAATGTTGTGTAACTAATCCAAAATACACTCCTTCCTTTCTTACTCTACAGCTAAACCTTCTCTTGAATTAATATTTTTTTCTTGCTGGGACTACTGTGATGTATTATTACTGGCCTTCCTGCATTACATCTCGCATACCTTAAATCTACCCTGAACACTTCAGCTAGGAAATTCTCTGTATCTCTCAAGCCACTCCTTCTCCTTAAATATTTGTGCTGTATCCCTTTTAAATACCAAATTTTCATAATACTCCTCCTGTCCTTGAAGGCATTGCATACCGCAATACTTAAAACCCACTCTTCTTTTCAGTACTTCACAAATCTCTACGACTCTGTTTTGCCTGAAGGCATTCTCTGTTTTAGCACTCTATCTCAGATGCTTACTTTTGGGAAGTTGCTGAGGAAGGAGGCAAACAAAAGGGTCTAACAGAGATTTTAAAGCATGTACTGTACGCGTTTGTAAGAGAAAGATAGATGTGAAGCTAAGGAAAAACTTCACACTGGTGGGGGCATCCTTTAAGTCTACTGTTCAATGACATCAGCATCATTTTGTTTTTGGAAACTTGAACCAGAGATTTATCTTGGTGCCTTGGTGAAGGCTAAAGTAAACTTTCTTTGTACAGTAATGCCTCATTTGAGTTTTTCTGTTTGGCAGCAAAAGGTGCAGATGTAGCAGATATTAACACTGGTTAACACTGTCACAATAGCTTACAGGGTTATAATATACACCAAAATAACTGGGTTGATTTGAATGTGACTGTGATATGATAAAGAAAGTGTATTCCTTCAGGGAAGGTGAAGACACAATATTGAACAACTAACATACAGAATATATACACTTACTTAGGGAATGGGGCAATGAAGTAATCAGGATCTGGATTAGCAATTCATCAAGGCATCGGGTATCTTTCAGATGTAGTCACGAACAACATTGGGCATAGAGCTGACACTCAGTTATAAAGGATTTAGGCTCTATCCCTAACATTGAGTCTCAGATATTGGTTCACAATTATCTGTACCCAATAACCTTTTGCCAGCTAACGTGGGAAGCAATTTGCTACCTGCCTCGAGGTAGCTGGCACATGCGCACAATCCCTTATTCAGGCTCCCATTTTCCTCGCCCTACTCACACTCCATTCTTCTCCTCACTTTTAAAGTTTTACATTCTTCTGCCCCTCCTTACATCTCATCCCTAATTTCTCGCTATGCACCATCCAGACTCTTGCGTTCTTCTCAAGGATGTCTTCTTTCTACCCCCTTTGTAGCTAAAGCCCTCTCCCGCCTTAAACCTTTTTCACTGACTGCCCCACACCTCTGGAATGCCCTTCCCCTCAGTACCCGACTAGCACCCTCTCTATCCACCTTTAAGACCCACCTTAAGACACACTTGCTTAAAGAAGCATATAAATAGCACTGTGGATATTCTGAACACAGGATACATAAAGATTGCCCCCCTGCAGACGTACTTACCAGAACTCCCTCCTACTGTCTCTGTACGTTCTACCTACCTACCAATTAGACTGTAAGCTCCTCGGGGCAGGGACTCCTCTTCCGAAATGTTACTTTTATGTCTAAAGCACTTATTCCCATGATCTGTTATTTATATTATCTGTTATTTATTTGATTACCACATGTATTACTACTGTGAAGCGCTATGTACACTAATGGCGCTATATAAATAAAGACATACAATACAATACAATACAATACTCAAAAGAGTTGGCATTGCCAAGTCTGCCAGATGGGGATCTGGGCCGGGGAAACCTGACTAAAGGTGTGAATTATAGCACTTCATGTAAAAGGCTATGTCTTGCCTCTCCACCCAGTATATACAAACCGGGGGCATGAGCCTTTGACCAGTGGCCTTTGTGTAGACACACTGTCACCCCCTGACCATTAACATACTGTATGGGTCAGTGATTTTCGCGGGCTTTCTACCAGGCATAAAATACAGTATTGTTACAATATTTTATGTAAAGCAAAATATTCCGTTCGGTTGGGTCTTGCGGGCTAAAACTTGCCAGACCCTCTTGCAAGAGGGGACACTACATGGTGGCCAAGCTTCAGCTCGCTGCGACCCACCGAACTGGAGTTTCAGTAATACATTTTAAAACAACATGTTTTGGAAACTGCATTTCTCTGCCAATGAAGTCAATGGCAGAATCACATTTTAAACAGTTACCCATACCAAATGGTCACATTAAATACCTTCTCAAGATCTACAATATCTATTGTAGATCTTGAGAAGGTATTTAATGTGACCATTTGCTCACTGCTTTCATTCCCTGATGAAGTGGCCTTTATAGTTGGTACGAAACTAGTTGGAATTATACTTTTATTGATCTACTACTACCCTTAGGATTCTATCACTTTGCTGGTAAAGTGAATAGTTTGATTTCAGCATATTCTCAGCCGACGCCTCTCCGGTGACGTCATCTTTGTTTGTCGGCATGTATCGGTGCACTGGCGTGGGAGGCAGAGCTGACCCTAATCGGTGAGACAGTCCCTCTACCAGCTACTCCTAAACAGAGCATGGAACTTATCTACCTGGATTACGTGGAAGCCTAAAGGGATCCCTCCGCTTCTAAAAGAGCCCAGCAGATGAAAGCACAGCCTGATATGACTGCAGATTCCTGACATTGGGTGATCCGCTGCAGCCTTCTCCTGTGTCCTGATACTGAGTGGTAACAACTGTCATAGTTACAGTTACATGCCTGTTTTACCTTTATCTGATGTACGCAGAACCTTGAATTGCTTCAGTAATGTATCGAAAACGCAAAGTGGTCCTTTGTGAATTGACCTTAGTACTGAAGAAGATGTACAACATTGTATCTATGTATGCGTTTCATATTAAAAACTAAATGCAAAGTGTCTGGGTGTTCTATTCCATTGTCCAGAGAGGTCCAGAGATGAGTACACCACTGCAGTCCAATTTCCTAAAGCCCAAGATAACGTACACGTATTTAATATGGTCAGCAATTAGTTCAGCAGATGATAAGATGGCCACAGTTGGCTCCTGCACCCAGAGTTACAGGAGGAGAGTATTGGTGTGTTGCCCCTAAATTTTCCAGTATCTTTGATCATGGAGAGTTCAAAAGGCGAAATATTATGCTAAAACCAACAAAGAATCGTCAGTCCCAGGCAAGCAATGCACCAGCGCCAGCACCGGCTTCCAATAACGGTCTGACCACCTGTGAAAACCTGCTGACCGGCAACTCTTGCTATCAGCCCCCGCCTGGATACCTGCAGACTGAGCAGGATTTCATGTACAGATACCAGCAAGCTTGCATGTACCAAAGCGATTTCAAGCTTCATCAGCTGTCAACTACAGGTGTAGCAGGCCCGCTTTCACCTGTCAACTATGTGTATAATCAAGACTACGGAACTGGCAGTGGCTCGGCGCCAACCGAATGACAATGTCTATGGTGGGTACAGCTGCCGTATGTGATTATTTTTTTACTATATCAATATCAATGCACATTAAAGTGATTCTCCTGTAATCAATCGCTTTGCTTATGGTTATTTAGTTCTTGTAGTCACAATTCGCCAAAATGAAGTCCAGCAATATCATTGCCTGTGCAGCGTCTCCAGTTAGGCGCATGCGCAATGGAATCTTGTTGAAACGCATACAGTATGCGTCTCATCACATCTAGGCGCATGCGTGTACTGTATGTGAACAAGAGACGCCCCCCAAGAAAATAATTGTTGGGACTGCCTGGGGGGACTGTGGGGACTGACTGTGGGAATTTCTTTAGGAGACTGACTAGTTTGAACTACAGTAAGCATTACAGTAATACTTTTATTTTTCTTCCTCAGAAAAGAAACTTTGTCATCGGGCTGAGAACGACAAATGGAGGGATTTCAATGGCTAATATCGCTTTTTGTAACGATGCTTGCACACTGCCGAATCTGAATCAGTATCGTTTTTATTGATTAGGATAGAATAACTGAGCTTTTTTACATACTTTTTTACATACCGTACTGCACTGTATAATAAACCCCAAAAATAAAAAGTATGCATTTATTCTGTACATGTATTACAGTGCAGTATGTGTGTTCTACTGTAATAATAATACAAATACCGATAATGCGTTTTAATACTGTTTTGATGTACTATAAAGTGCAGTAAGTAAAAAAACATTAATGGTGTACTGTAATTAAAAACATAGAGGTATATTTAAAAAAAACAGCAATTTATTTTATTGGTGGGTGCAGGCCATGTGACTGCGTAATGCTAAAGACCCCAACAGAAGGATAAATGAATGAATGAATAACCAGATACTTGTAGGGGGACCCCTAAACATAAACTTGATAGAAGACAGGTACTGGGTTGCAGTCCTGGATGGTAAGCTCACTAATAAGTGATGCTGTTGTTAACAATAACACCAGGAAGATTGAGCATAATAACACCCTATAACGTACCAATTGTCTAAATAAAGTCCTGAACAGGAAAACATGTAGCAAGTGATTAACTCACTCTGACTGCTGCACAGTCCATGCGATCCAAAGGTGAGGGGTCCCCAGGTGTGCTTCCGTCCAAGGAGTAGGCTAGTAGAGAAGGAGAAAAACTGGAAGAGCACTACTTTAGGTATCAAAAAAGTAGAAAGGAGGGTGCGTATCCCATAAAAAGATTATTTATTGGTCATGGAAAAACAGGGCAATGGAGAGCACTACCAACGTTTCACGCTTCACTGAGCGCTTTCTCAATGTATACATACTGTATCACAACTTTATTAACATATATTAACATATATATAGTCACAAACTGACATAACCAGCAATACTCACAGCTCACATGCGATCCACCCACTTTGATTGCTAATGGTCTTCTGATGTGTATACACCTTATCAGTATATTCAGACACAGAGATGACAGTGACTAACTCCACCCCCAACTACCAATCCGGAGACATGCCTGGTCTAGCAACCCCCAGTAGTATGCGCTTGCGCAGTAACCAACTGAGGGAGAGTCCTCAATGTCAATGGAGGCCGTGGAGCATGGGGAGAGTGCGTCATCAATTGGCAATGACTGTATACCTCACTGGGGCTCTAAGTGCACGTGCAACTGCGCTTTGCAAGACACTAGTCCCTCCCCACAGCGGGAGCAGACACAGTGAGCTCCGGACCATCGGTGGAGTGCGCTTGCGCAATACCAACGGCTATGGGTACCAGCATTGCCCCATCCTATGCCAATTTATTTTTAGGATGGTGGGAGTTGTTCCACGTGTTTGGAGATAGAATTCCTTATAGGCACCACATTAGATTATACAAACGTTATATAGATGACCTTTTTCTTATTTAGCAAGGGGAGCACAATCACAGTTATTATTTATTGATTACTTGAATAATAATAATTTTAATTTATATTTCACGCACAATTTTGATTATCACCACGTTCACTTTTTGGATTTGCTTTTGTTTATTGATCAGAGCAAAACCATACAAAGCGATATCTTTAGAAAAACTAATTCTAGCAACACATTTTTGAGAGCAGACAGCTGCTACCCCAGGTCATTAATTAAAGGAATCCCCCAGGGACAATTTATACGCATAAAGCGGAATTGTTCTACACTTGATGATTTCAACAAACAGTCAAGGTACCTTTTAGAAAGATTTACAGCTAGAGGCTACAAAAGGGGTGGCTTGGAAAAGACACTTGAGGAAGTTGCCCTTATGGAGAGATCCTCTCTATTTAGAAATAAAACGGAGGAGATAATAAAGACAAAAAAGAATACAGTAACACAAACACCTCTGTTTATTACTCAATACACTGTACAATCCGAACAGATTAAGCAGATAGTTAGAAAACATTGGAATGTTCTATCTGTAGATCCTACCCTCAAGGAAATTTTCAATGAGGGACCTAAATTTGTTTAGGTGTATACACATCAGAAGACAATTAGCAATCAAAGTGGGTGGATCGCATGTGAGCTGTGAGTATTGGCTGGTTATGTCAGTGTGTGTCTAAATATATGTTAATAAAGTTGTGATATGTATACCTTGAGAAAGCGCTCGGTGAAGCGTGAAATGTTGGTACTTTAGGGCTCTCCATTGCCCTGTTTTTCCATGACCAAAACACCCAGTGTCCAAAACACCCAGTGAAGATGCATGTGTGGGGTGCCTTCTCTAGGCATGGACCAGGATGCATTGTCATCTTTTATGGTACAGTATAATAATGCACAAAGTCACATGCTGTAGCCTTAAGCACTGTATTGTATTACTGTAGTGTGCATTATTTTGAGCACTTTTCTTTTCTTGTTACAGGAATAATGAATAAAGCTTTTTTCCAAGAGCAAATAGTGCCTGAGATTGTGGAATACATCACACGTGAATTCCCAGATGGTCACAGTTTCTTCCAGGACAATGATCTGAAGCATACCGCATCAACTGTGCATATTCTTGCCTGCGGTATCAACTGGGTGAAGACGCCAGCGGAGTAAGTACGGTAACCGTGTCTTGTTTTTTCCCACTGTTTACTGTGTATCTCTTTAACTAATTCTCCTTTTTTCCCCCTCCAATGACAGATCGCCAGACTTCAATGCTATCGAAATGGTCTGGCATCAGCTGAAGGATCATATCCGAAAAGTGGTGAAACCCTCAAAAAAAGATGAGTTGGCGAATGGAATAATCTTGTTACAAAGTATTTTACAGTGCAGTAATTCCAGTATACAGTAGTTTGACAGTAGTAACTGCATACAGTAGTCAATATTGAGTAGTTTTATTATATACAATGCAATTATATGCACGTAACTGCACTAATTTTTTCTTTCCTTTTCAGAGACAGCTGGCTGCACTACAAAAGGACGGGTGTGGGAGGGGGGTATCATGTGTAAATTGTGTGAACTGTGTGTATAGTGTATCTACAGTCATGATTTACACAAAAAAATCCTCTCTCAATGAACTACAGAATGCAATGTGGCCATGACGAACAAGCTAAAGACTAAAAATTTGTATTACTGTTTTTATTATTATAAATGTGCATAATTCATGATTATTTGTATTTTTCATTCTTCCATAATTATGCAACGGCCCTCGAATTTCAACTGACAGAAGATCTACAGTCACTACTGTACTCTACTGTATGTGTACAAAGAAGATAAACACTGAAAATTATTATTTGTATTTTTTATTCCTCATAAAATAAAATAAATATGTTATTACATTCACATTTTTTTCCTTTGAACTTTAAATTCACTGTGAATGTGTGTGGAGGGGGATTCTTCAAGAAGGCTTACATTTTTATTCATTGGTTACATTTTTATTCATTGGTTACATAATCAGATTAACATATTCAATTCGAGAAGGGTTTATCACAAGTGCGCATGCGTTACCGCAAACAAAGCCTCAAAGGGTTGGGGGACAGTCATCATAATGGATTAGCATAAGGGATTAGCCAAGCATTTGAAAATGATTGTGAAGTTATACACGCATGCGCATTAATCATCAACTAGGTCCCTTCCCAAAGAGGCACGCAGGCACAGAGATGTGACGCTCTTCTCGGGACGATTAAAAGCACAAAGCCAAGCTGTTGAAAATGAATGGTTTTCGAGAGGTGTCGATAAGAAGTTGAAATCCTTGAGACTTGTGTGTTTCTGCGGGGGCCGGGGGGTAAAGCTGCATGGAGGATTAGCAGTACTGTACTGTAGTTCAAAGACATATTTTCAACAGGTCATCATAATATTTTGATCCCCAGACCCCCAAATCAATAAAAATTACATAAAGTATGTGAATGACCAGTATAACATTAAAAATCTACTGTACCGATAAAATATCAGAATAACAAGAATTTTTATGCAAGCACACGTCTGGAAACGAAACATAAAAAAATATATATATATTTTTTTTTTTCCAGAATTGAACTTCCACATGATTGTGAAATTATACACGCATGCGCATTAATCATCAACTCGGTCCCTTCCCAAAGAGGATTACACGCAGGCGCTGAAATGTGACACCAGGCTCTGTACATTATACACGCAGGAATGTGTTGACAGGTTCGGGATGATTGAATGTGTAGGAATGGTCTTAGATGACCAACAGAGAAGAAATCCCATAAGGTTGCACTCAACTAAATTATAACTCTGAGTAAATAGAACTAATTAACAAACCATATGGGTTACCAGAAGGTTTAAAACACAAAACAAAAAATTATTTAATATTACATAAATTTACACTTCTAATTGAAATTTATTTATAGTTATCTTATATATAAAAGTTATCTTAAAATTCTCTAAAGAAAGCAGCGACGGAGCAAGTCAGCAAACCCTGGTGTGGGTGTATAGGTATAGGACAAATGTTGGTAATCAATATACTGTCACGACGGTCCTATATGTTGGTATAAGTGCATAAATACAGAACTAATTAATATAAGTCTGTATATAGTACAGTAAACAGTGTGGCAATAGGCTTAGGTATGCCTAGCTAAATACACTTCATGCACTAAGACTGGCTAATATATGCCCAAGACCGTCTCCAATGCGTCACAACACAGGTTGCATCTATATACCCATAAAGTGTTTACTCCTCAAAGATGGGACATAGTACTCCTTGAGTGTGCAACGTGTCTGTAGTGCGTTAAATATCACCCGTTTTCGCGATGTAACCCGTCAGTTACTGGGGATGCCTCCCGCTCCGTCTTCAAGCTCCAAGACAGAAACTGGCTGACGTCATCGGTCTGCGCGTCGCCTGACACCCGACGATCATTTCACGCCTCTTGGCGCTTCTTCAAGCACTATAGACACGTTGCACACTCAAGGAGTACTATGTGCCATCTTTGAGGAGTAAACACTTTATGGGTATATAGATGCAACCTGTGTAGTGACGCATCGGAGACGGTCTTGGGCATATATTAGCCAGTCTTAGTGCATGAAGTGTATTTAGCTAGGCATACCTAAGCCTATTGCCACACTGTTTACTGTACTATATACAGACTTATATTAATTAGTTCTGTATTTATGCACTTATACCAACATATAGGACCGTCGTGACAGTATATTGGTTACCAACATTTGTCCTATACCTATACACCCACACCAGGGTTTGCTGACTTGCTCCGTCGCTGCTTTCTTTAGAGAATTTTAAGATAACTTTTATATATAAGATAACTATATATAAATTTCAATTAGAAGTTTAAATTTATGTAATATTAAATAATTTTTTGTTTTGTGTTTTAAACCTTCTGGTAACCCATATGGTTTGTTAATTAGTTCTATTTACTCAGAGTTATAATTTAGTTGAGTGCAACCTTATGGGATTTCTTCTTTGTTGGTCATCTTAGACCATTCCTACACATAATGTAACTATTTCCCATGCACCACTTTTTACTTTTTTGATTTGAAAATTAAGGTTGAGCAGTGGTTATACATTACCTATACATACGTTTCGGGATGATTGAAGCCAGAAAGCCATCTGGCTGAGAGATAGGTGTACTGAACTGTAGATAAGAAGTTTAAATAGTTCTTTAGCCGTGTGTGTGCGGGGGCGAGAGGGAGAGCGCTATAAGAGCCGAAATGTGATACTGTAACACGCCTATGCGTTTCAACAATGTTCAAATGAGACATACACTACTGTACGGTACACGCATAATGCTGTATAAAAAGAGTATGAAACAAGTAAAAGTACTGATTACAAAATAATACAGTACATACAGTACTGTATAGAAATGTGATAATTTTATATTTGAAGACGCGACGCTATATTTTTGTAATACTGTATACTGTAAATACTCCATTTTACAAATACTGCGCGCGCACAGACATAATGCATTAGACTTGCATTAGACTTATTAGACTTTTAAGACAACAGCTCACGAACGCCCACCTGTGTTTTTAGACGGTATTGCAGTATAGCGGACAGCGCTAAAATCCGAGCGCTAACATACCGGAAATCTCTACGGAAAACCGAAATATACCGCATCTGGCCGTGGTTAGCAGAGCGCCGTGGATCTGGCCGCATTAGGATAAAGGCGGCCGCAGCTGTATACTATTTTTAAATGACAGAAACTTATTCTATACTTGTATATACAGCATTTTGATCCAGAAGTAGGTAAACAAAAAAAGTCCAGTGAAATATCATTCAATTGTGTCTCATAAGGGAAAAAATAAATTCCTTTCAGACTCCAAATAATGGCAATCAGAGCATTCCCTGGATCAACATCCTGCCCATGTTTACATTTTTATAAATCCCTGTATACCTTTTCTTTCAAAAAAAGATGTCCAGCCTTTTATTTAAGATACTGTATCTATTGTACAGATGCAATAACATCTGCTACACCTGTATGTTGTCCATGACAGCCAGAGCAACCTTATAACTGAAAGGATGCGCAGCAGAATTAAGTATGAAAATCAACCTTGTGTGCTCTCTTTTTACGTAATATCATACTACAGGCTCTGCTGAAACACCAACACATTGGACAAACACTAAACTCACTATGTAATGCCATTATGGAATAAAACTTTGCCCACCAAATAGAATAGAAATGGATCAAGCCATACAGATACCAATAGAAAATGTACGTCTATGCATAACCTTCAACTTCATTTTCACACAACTCAAAAGTATCATGAAATACTTACAGTATAATCAATGTTTTGGGATGGATGAGAGACTACAACAATATTCCCAGAGCCAGCCATAATAGTCTCAAAGCAGCCTCCTTGCCTCGCCAACATGAATATTAGAAACAAACACTTGACTCACATATAATCACTAGACAAGAAATAGACATTGTGCCACTTAGGAAAATAGAAAGACAAATAATAATAATAATACAATTTTTAATAATGTTTTGATAGAAAATGGGCAATTACTACATTGCATTTACATACTGTAGAGAAACAAAGATTTTGATGGCAGATAAGAACTCGATCCAACAAATCTATCAATTTTCCTATATGCTGTCAAACCTCTTTTCATCCTGGCTTTCTTTTGGGTATGTACAGTGGCGGCAGAGTTTATTCTCATGCGGCCGCCACCGCAATGTGTGGCCAGACGCGGATATTTTTTTTTCTCGCAGCGTGCCGCGCGACAGCCGGGCGCCGGTCACGTGCGCCAGGCATCCCCGAAGATGCCAGGCATCCCGAAGATGCCAGGCATCCCCGAAGGAGGCTGAAGGTAAGGGGGTATGCTATTAATCCAGAGCGTGGAGCGGAGCAGAACAGCCAGGGGGTCGCGAGGGGAAGGGAAGGGGGAGGGGAAGATGCGGAGAAGATGGGCTGACACGCGGAAAGTTTGGCGCCAGACCCGAAAACACCCGCGGGACAAGACGGGCAAATTCAGCAATAAAGCTGGTCGCAGCAGTAGTAGCCTTATGTCTATCCTAAGTATGTTTGATATCCTTAATTTTATTCAATGCAATTAATTACTAATTTAATATTATTAAAATACATTTTAAATGTGTGAAATTATATTTATATATTTTTTAAATATTCTATTTTTTATTGTTCACATTTTAGAAAACTCATCTATTTGCTTTATTTTTGTCATTACACTCATATTTTTAAAGGTACGTGTGATGGTGGAGGCAGCATGGCATGATGCATTAAAGGTTAAGCCTGCTTGTTGCCCCAACCAGTCAAAATGGTATAGGGTTAACGGGACATTTCCAGGCTGTAAAATGGCTACCAGGCTTGTATGTTTGGGCCAGCAAAAAGGACTAAGTGGAAAGCATACAATGAGTCATAGGGCTAGTCTTTGTGGCAGGTCAGGTGCAGTGCTCTGGGACAATTGTGAGGTGAGGAACTGAACCAACATGCTGGGAGAGTTCACACTTCAAATCATTAGGCTCTGGCACCACCCACATCCCTGATAGGTCCATCCCAAGCGAGCCCTGGGCTCCTGATTTATTCACCAGAGGAAAAGTCTCCGGTGATTAGTCGGCACATGGCTGTCCATGTTTCCAAATGGAGACTCGATAGATATACAGTAGAGGCTGACACCGATCAGGGTTCCATAGTGGTTCATGGTTGGTTTTGGTAATTAGGGACCAACTGGAAACGAACTCTGAACCAAGAGGCAGTTATCCCTTGTAACTGGTATAGTCTGATATGGACATATTTAGGCAACAGAAAGGATGCCCCGCACAAGGTGCCCTGCACCTAGTGAGCCAGAAATCACAAGTAACCCAGTGCTGTAGATAGTTTTTGCTGTGTATCTGTACTAAGTGTACAGTGTGGCTCCATATTGGTTCCATGAAAAAGGAGAAAAAGAACCCCAAAGGATGCACTCACTAATGTATAGGACTCAAAATAAATACATTTTATTAATGATAACAAGAAAATACACCCTATTTAAAACCTAAAAAATGAGCGCATGTTTGCCTCATCGAGGTATGGAGTGCTAACTGTAAGCCTATTCCTGGATATAGACACTGTTAGTGATCCAGGAAAAGGACTAAAAGTAACCTGGTTGTGATAGTGTGGTATCTGCTCAATGGTGTATTGTATATACCTCACAAACTGATAGTTAGATTTATCACAAGTGGATCATATGTGAGGTAAGTACACCAAATGAAGTGCTAGTGTACTGCTCAAGGGTTCAAGGTTATATGACTGAGAAATTCCTATGTATGAGGGAGGCAGGTACTCAGTAAAGCAGATGACACTGCAACCGTAGTGTTGCTGTATAGGTCATGTGCTAGTGTCCTGCTGATTAGTTCAAGGTCATTTGCCCAAGAAACTCCTATGCATAAGGGAGGCAGGTACAGAGTGAGGCAAGTGACACTGCAGCTGTAGTGTTGCTGTGCAGATAATGCCTATGCCTGCTAGTCGGTGGACATTGAAATCTGCTGTGTGTGGGTATGAAGGGGTAACACATGTGCCCCGCTGTGTCAGTTCATAGGAGGGAGCAACAATGATCGTCATAGGCCGTGTTAAGCCAAAGGCAGTAAATCATTAACCCCCATATCCCAGGACACAGTTCGGAGAGAGTACCTGAACCGTTGGAGGAAATCATGCAGGGATCTCTCACCAGGTATAAATACAAATGGTCCTAGTTCTAACTAGTGGGATCCACAATTGGCCCACATCTGTGTTAGCTAGCAACTAAGGTGAGCACTCCACGCTGGGATCCAAAACTGACCGAACTACTATCTAGTCGGTCGCGCTGATGACGTCACATGGGACGTCGCACCCGACACATGTTTCGTTCCTCACTATGGAACTTCTTCGGGGGTAGGCGGGTCTATGCTCCCTGCAGCCTTATATCCGGTAAGGTTGTTATGGTAACCTAATAGCGTCGTCATGACGATGTATGTCATGACGCACGAAGGGGGGGAGTGGCCTCATCGGGGAGACATAGAATTAAAAACGGATCCTATTGACCCATATAACAGGTTAAAAAACGTATAAGGCAAAAGTGTCAGAGAGATATTGACAGTGGTATCGAATTGGACACAAATCTGGTCATAAAGTAACCAGGGGTGGTGTCATATTTTAAAATAAAACGGTCAGCATATTAGTAAATTGGTAAGGAGAATCGGAGTGTCAAGCCTGTCAGGGGGGGCTGGGGAGGGGGGGTTTGGGGGATTTACAGAAATGGGGTATACACGAAACCCTCATTCAGGCCCCCAGGGTGTATATCCATCTGGATTCCTTTCTTAACAGGGCGTTATCCAAGTCCCCCTTGCGTATCCCCAATTTTACGAGGTCAATCCCCTGAAAGGACAGATAAGAGACATCTCCCCCATGAACAGAATTTACGTGTCTGGCAACGGGCACATCTTTTTTGGTGTTAATTGTGCTTATGAGTTCAAGGATCTTCCTTCGGAGTTCACGTGAAGTTTTCCCAACATATTGTGTTCCGCATTTGCATGTTACCAAATATATACCTCCTCTGTTTTACAGTTGATGAAATTTCACATACTGTATTGTCTATTGTCATGCGATCCATTAAACTTTTTCGAGGGATATATGTATTTGCACGCCTTGCATGCGCCACACCTGTAGGCGCCCATTACTTTATTTGTGTCTAGCCATGTTGTACCACTGTGACTTGATAATGATTATGCACCAAATAATCCGTAAGATTCTGTGGGCGTTTGTATGTAATAGACGCCTGAGGGTTTAATGCCTTTTTGAGGTCATTATCCTCAAGGAGGATATGCCAATGTTTGTTTAGAGAGTCTCTGATCTCTCTCCGTTGTTTGTTGTAGGTCCCAATCACCCTGATAGGTTGGGTACCCTCATGTACCGTTTTTTAGCATATAGCAGTGTTCCTCTGTCTCTACATTTTGCCCGTTTATAGGCTTTGTTGACGCAGGAGCGACTATACCCACTATTCAGGAACTTGTTTTTCATCATCGCTGACTGGGTCTCAAAGTCTCTAGACGTTGATCAATTCTTTCTAACCCGTAGGAATTGCCCCGTTGGTATCCCTTGTATCAAGGGTCGGGGATGGTGACTCGATCCAGCAAGAGATTATTGGTAGCTGTAGCTTTTGTGTGTACCGTGGTGTGGAGTAGGCCCAGAGTGTCCTTGTAAATGTCGAGGTCTAGGAATGGGATACACTCCTGGCTCATGTTGTAAGTGAGTCTTAGGTTATGTGTGTTCTGATTTAACCTGTTTATAAAAGATAAGAACCTTTCTCTGGTTCCACTCCACACCACCAGCACATCATCGATATAACGAGACCACAGTTCTACATATTGTGTGAACTCGGACATGGTGTCAGTAAACACACCATATTCCTCACCAACCCAGGTATAGGTTGGCATACGTAGGGGCACATGTTGTGCCCATCGCCGCACCCTGGAGTTGGTGGTAATACTTGTTCTTGAAAAGAAAGTAGTTGTGTGTCAATACGTATTGTAAGAGTTCAATTACAAATGCATTATGGTCGTTATGTTCAACGCTTCTGGTTTTAAGGAAGGATTCCACTGCTGTGAGGCCTACTGAGTGCTGTATACTGGTGTACAGGGATTCAACATCCAGGGACACCAAAAAGGTGTTTGGTGTCACCTGGACGCCGTCAATTTTCCTTAGAATATCAGTCGTATCTTTCGTATGTGATGGAAGATTCACCACAAAAGGTCTCAGGACTACATCAAGATACGTGCTGGCATGCTCGCTGAGGGATTCAATACTCGATACTATCGGTCTTCCCAGGGGATTTTTAGCATCCTTATGTAATTTGGGTAGCGTATAGAAACTGGCTACTTTTGGTTTGTTTACGAAAGCTACAGCTACCAATAATCTCTTGCTGGCATCGAGTCACCATCCCCGACCCTTGATACAAGGGATACCAACGGGGCAATTCCTATGGGTTAGAAGGAATTGCTCAACGTCTAGAGACTTTGAGACCCAGTCAGCGATGATGAAAACCCAGTCAGCGATGATGAAAAACAAGTTCCTGAATAGGGGTACTCCTGCGTCAACAAAGCCTATAAACGGGCAAAATGTACAGACAGAGGAACACTGCTATATGCTAAAAAACTGGTACATGAGGGTACCCAACCTATCAGGGTGATTGGGACCTACCTCAAATAATGGAGAGAGATCAGAGACTCTCTAAACAAACATTGGCATATCCTTCTTGAGGATAATGACCTCAAAAAGGCATTAAACCATCAGGCGTCTATTACATACAAACGCCCACAGAATCACACGGATTGTTTGGTGCATAGACATTATCAAAGTCACAGTGGTACAACATGGCTAGACACAAATAAAGTAATGGGCGCCTACAGGTGTGGCGCATGCAAGGCGTGCAAATACATATATCCCTCGAAAAAGTTTAATGGATCGCATGACAATAGACAATACAGTATGCGAAATTTCATCAACTGTAAAACAGAGGAGGTATATATTTGGTAACATGCAAATGCGGAACACAATATGTTGGAAAAACTTCACGTGAACTCCGATGGAGGATCCTTGAACACATAAGCACAATTAACACCAAAACAGATGTGACCGTTGACAGACACGTAAATTCTGTTCATGGGGGAGATGTCTCTTATCTATCCTTTCAGGGGATTGACCTCGTAAAATTGGGGATACGCAAGGGGGACTTGGATAACGCCCTGTTAAGAAAGGAGTCCCAATGGATATACACCTTGGGGACTCTATCTCCTGGGGGCCTGAATGAGGGTTTTGTGTATACCCCATTTCTGTAAATCCCCCAACCCCCCCCCAACCCTCCCCTGACAGGCTTGACACTCCGATTCTCCTTACCAATTTACTAATAATGCTGACCATTTTATTTTCAAATATGACACCACCCCTGGTTACTTTATGACCAGATTTGTGTCCAATTCGATACCACTGTCAATATCTTCCTGACACTTTTGCCTTATACAGTATATTTTTTAACCTGTTATATGGGTCAATAGGATTCGTTTTTAATTCTATGTCTCCCCGATGAGGCCACTTCCCCCCCTGCGTGCGTCATGACATACATCGTCATGATGACGCTATTAGATGCCATAACAACCTTACCGGATATAAGGTTTCAGGGAGCATAGACCCGTCTACCCCCGAAGAAGTTCCATAGTGAGGAACGAAACACGTGTCGGGTGCGATGTCCCATGTGACGTCATCAGCGCGACCGACTAGATAGTAGTTCGTCAGTTTTGGACCCCAGCGTGGAGTGCTCACCTTAGTTGCTAGCTAACACAGATGTGGGCCAATTGTGGATCCCACTAGTTAGAACTAGGACCGTTTGTATTCATACCTGGTGTGAGATCCCTGCATGATTTCCTCCAACGCTTCAGGTACTCTCTCCGAACTGTGTCCTGGGATATGGGGGGTTAATGACTTACCGCCTTTGGCTTAACACGGCCTATGACGATCATTGTTGCTCCCTCCTATGAACTGACACAGTGGGGCATTTGTGTTACCCCTTCATACCCACACACAGCAGATTTCAATGTCCACCGACTAGCAGGCATAGGCATTATCTGCACAGCAACACTACGGCTGCAGTGTCACTTGCCTCACTCTGTACCTGCCTCCCTTATGCATAGGAGTTTCTTGGGCAAATGACCTTGAACTAATCATCAGGACACTAGCACATGACCTATACAGCAACACTACGGTTGCAGTGTCATTTGCTTTACTGTGTACCTGCCTCCCTCATACATAGGATTTTCTCGGTCATATAACCTTGAACCCTTGAGCAGTACACTAGCACTTCATTTGGTGTACTTACCTCACATATGATCCACTTGTGATAACTCTATCAGTTTGTGAGGTATATACAATACACCATTGAGCAGATACCCCACTATCACCACCAGGTTACTTTTAGTCCTTTTCCTGGATCACTAACGGTGTCTATTTCCAGGAATAGGCTTACAGTTAGCACTCCATACCTCGCTGAGGCAAATATGCACTCATTTTTTAGGTTTTAATTAGGGTGTTTTTTCTTGTTATCATTAATAAAATGTATTTATTTTGAGTCCTATACATTAGTGAGTGCATCCTTTGGGATTCTTTTTCTCCTTTTTCATTGCATGCCTCTATCCCTGATAGCACCACTTCCAGTCTCCACTCTCATACCCCAGTAGCTTAGCGGGGTTATCCCACCTCTCTCCCCGTCCCCCTATTTACTCCATGTTGGTTCCAACCAGAATAAACCTCAATTTATTTGACTCTCTCATTCTTCCTGGGGTTTGACCATCCCAAAAAGTCTCATCATCCCCCCCACCCCCCTACTATGATAATATCAACTGTTAAAATAAAATATTTTACCAAAGTATAGCATACAGTATATCTTTAAAAGGTTTCCATTTTGAAAGAGTGTTGGCACCACAGATCACAATGGTTTTATTGATGCACCAGAAGAAAATCGTCTTATACAATTTAAGAAAATTGACTCACTTTAAAGATGAATCAATGGTGGAATACTGTCACAGTTGAGAAATATACTGTGTGAACATATTCCACATGTTAAGAATTTTTAAGTCATCCAGCTTTGATAAAAAGTATGAAACATTTATGAACCAGTGGAAAACAATCATTGAACAATTTGGATAGGAAGATTCTCATTTTAAACTCATATGGAGCCACTTGGTGATTGGAGAAGTTTCATATATATAAAAAAGAAGCAAAATAATATTTAGATAAAACAGAAGAAGAAATTACAGAAACAAAACACAAGAAATTGCTAGAGATAAAGAAGATAACATAATAGACTTAGAACAAATACAGAATACTAACAACCCTTTTTGAATATTTAGTCAAAGGAGATATGATACAAAGATAATCATTTCAATCAGTCTTTTAATAGATATAATAATAAATAAAATTATCGTAAATGTTTGGAAGCAAGATTCCAACTAAGACACCTAAGAGAGAACATAATTGTAGTGAATTTGCAATATAATACAGATGTTTTATTAAGATAAAAATCACTGTATATATAAACAGACGAATTAGGGATACATTATCACTGCCCCACTTATAGATATTTACAGAACAAAAGCGAAGTGTGAGTGAAACAAATCAAATAAGGAGACTTTTTTTTTTTTTTTTTTTAAGTCAGAAACACTATCTATTGCTTAAAAGTACACATTTGAGGCATAAAAGTAAAGGGAACAACAAGAGGACATATACTGTAGGAAGGGAAAACATTAATCAAAAGAAGAGAGAACCAATGAACATCTTATGAGGCCTATTCACTAAACAGTGATAAAATCAGTGCATTGCCGAATGACTTTGCATTGATTTATCGCACACTAAAACATGTTGGTACAAATGGTATTCACTAAGAAAAAATCTTTTAAAGTTCGATAAAAAAAAGCAGTATCAAATTACTTGTTTTTTTTCTAAGTGCTATCGCACTATAATCCTAGCAATCAGCAACTGATTGGAACTGCAGCCTTGGAAGAGCTGCATGGAGACCCTGCATCTCCATGCATGGCTCTTACAGGCGATCGTGCAGTCCCAATATTAATTGTATAACTAGTGTGCAGGAGCAGGGGGTCTCCAGAGCTGAACCACATTGATTTCAGCCTCGGGACCCCCTTCTTTCTGAGATACAGGCCCCGTTATGGGGTACCGGTATACCCTGAGCATTTAAATCTCCCGCATCATGTCGCCGTCATCTTCTTAAGGTCAAATAAGATGAGATAGGAAGGCCTGTGATGTCACATTTACTGTCAAATGACACAACTCCAATCCAATTGTATGGTTTACAATGTGACAGAACCTCTTTTTTTTTTTTAGTAAAAGATGTAACTTCATGTAAAGGGAGGGAGGCCAGCCAATCGGGAAGTCTGTGCTTGCCCCCTTTAAGATGACATCACCAATAACAAGATGGCTGCCATCACATGTTACCCCAACCAAGCTCACACATTTTATCGATCATGCTTCTTGCATTAGTAAGCATGCGTGCATTTAAGGTTTCAGTCTGTACTATTACCTTATTTGCTCTTGCCTTCAACAAATGTATTTAGTCTTTAGAAGTTTTCTAGTATTATCTGTATTTAATATGGGTGTCTCCCTTCTTGCCAAACTCCCAGTTGTCCCCATTCTACCTCCATGACCTTGTGCTATTTCCCCATCCATATCTATTCTATTTAGTTCGTTATCTGTTTCTTTTCCCTCTTCTTTCCATTCTAGTTTAAAATCTCCTCAAAGCTCTTGAATATTCCCCTCCCCCAGCAGAGAAAACTCCCTCTTCATTAAGGTACAACCCGTCCCTACCATAAAGATTGCACCTCTCAGAAAAGCTCTCCAAGTGCTCTAAAAACTTCAAACCCTCTTTTCTACACAACTTTCTTAGCCATACATTAACCTCCCTAATCTCTGATTGTCTGCCTGGGGTAGTGCATGGCACTGGTAGTATTTCAGATAATATTACCTTGGAGGTCCTTGCATTTAGCTTGCGGCCTAGATCCCTGAAATCAATTTTTAGGACTCTCCATCTTTCTCTAACTTTGTCATTGGTGCCAACGTGTATCCTGACCACTGGGTTAGTCCCAGCCCCTCCCAGCAATCTGTCTACCCAACCCGAAATATGCTGAACTCACAATGGGCTGAACTTGAGTTCCCGGGAGACAAGAAACTGTTCGAGTTCATGCGGTCATGGCAACAGATTGCCCTTTCTACCTAATGGAGTCCCCTATCACCACAATCTTTCTTGATCTCTGAGTATCCAGAGTACCCTTTTTGCTGGAGGAACTTTTTCCCTCGTTGCTAGAGGACAGTCTCCCCCAATCAGCCCTGACTCTCCCAATATCTTCAATCAATATAGCAAATCTATTGGGATAGGTTAACTCAGAACTGACCTAGATCTTCCTATTCCCTCTTCTTCCCCTTCTAACTGTTACCCATCTACCTACCTTTTCTTCGCTCACATATCCACCATCAGGACATGCAAGCCGATGGTAGTGGAACAACAGAGTTTCCCACCACTGCATTTGAGAAACACTGTGGTACTTAACTTTTCCACTGCAATGCAAATGTAGGAAGGAGGACCCAAGGACATACACCTAATTACAGGACATTGTTCTATGTGTGATCATACACCCGTTCATTTCTACAGCTTATGATGCTTGTAAAATGCAGTGAAAAATGCAGTGAGAAATACTGTAAGAGTCTGACTGAGACAAGTGCAGCTACTACTGTTGCTGACTGAGCTAACTGGCTGACTTGCCACCACTGCCATCATTACAACAAATGGCTTAGCTATTATAACCAAGCCAGCACTCATACAGCTTTACCAGCCACAAACGTAACATCTAAGTTGGCTTGGTAGAGTGGTTCGCTTGTTGATGAGTGTACTGTATGTCTTAACTGTTACATCAGTAAGGCAAGAGTGTGAGAAGGCCCCATGGACATAATCCTTTTGGTTTAATTTTTCCCCTGTGATTATGAGAAACGTGTATTAAATACAATTTTTATATGTGACCGTGTCCACAGGTGCTGGGTCTAGTAGTGAGGAAAATATACATTAGTGTGAATTGAGAGGACTGTCTAACTGAGACAAGTGAAGTGTGTCCAAACACCCCAACTGCCATCATGATTATCATTCTTCATACCAGTTTCCAATGACATAATTCAAAGTTGATCTTTTTATATAATTTTTGTGTGCCGAAGTAAACCAGCACTCATACAGCATTTCCGGCCACTCATGTAACATTTATGTTGGTTTGGAAGCTCTTACAGTGCCTGGCTTTGAGTATATGAACTAAGCTACTGTTCTATCTGTGAGTGATGCTTTTTATTGTAGAAAAAACATTTGGACACCAGCGTACACGTCGTGCTTGAAAAGGCTGGACATTTATCCAACAGCAAGGAGAGTAATATGATTGGAGTTCTTTTTCTGCTGAAACCTTTGACCACCTCTGCAGTCATTGAAATTCTGACAAGATCTTTTGTCTGAACCTCCCTCTGAGGAGATAGAATATACAAATGTTGCCTTCCTCTCTATCATCTTTTATACGAGTAGAGTGGATGCTTAACTTTGTTTGTTAAGTCTAGAACTTCAGAGTGAGGGTCTATACCAGAGGTAGTGCTACTGTATATAGCTTAGTACCACAAACTGACACTTACACCTCTCACAGAGGCAGAGGATCTAGAGAACTGCTCTGATATCAAGTCAATCATTTGGGAAAAGGAAGAAGTGCTACATCTGATGAAAATGAACCTCTGGAGAACTTTTCTTAATACAAGTTTTTTTTCCATAGCTTAAATAAGGCAATTAACTTGGAGTCTCAAATTAGACTTATGTGGGCTCTAAAAACCTACAGTACACATGAAAGAAGGAGAGAAAGAGAGAGAAAGAGAGAGCAAGAGTGTAATAGAAAAGGAGAGAGAGAGTGAACGAAAGAGAGAGTGTGAATGAAAGGGCGAGATAGAGAAAGAAAGTGTGTGAAGGGGAGAGAGAAAAGAAAAAGAGAGCTTGTGAAGGAAAGAACGTGTGAAGCATGTGATGACAAGAGAAGAGAGAGAGAGATAGAGTGAAGGGGAGAGAGAATATGCAAAGGGGGGGGGATAAAAATAGAGAGTGTGAAAGGGGAAAACCCCATATTTCAGGTTTTGGAACTTCTGGGTGAATCAAATGTATAACCATTCAAAATCGAATGTTTGCAAATTCGTAGGAGGATGCTATGGCATTTGCAGAAAGGGGGGGGGTGCTAAGTGAGAGTCATTTGTCTTCTTTTTTTTACCTATAATCTAATGCTGCTAGAAAACAGTAAAAATGTGCATCTCAAAATTTGACCCATTCTCCTGATCACATGTTAAACACAACAGCCCCTTTTGTGGGTTTCTGCCAGACAGCAGTGTTCTCTAGGTGGCTTGATAACATCCCACCAGTTGTTAGGTGGCAAGGCTCCCAAAGAATAAAGCAGCAGTTAAGCAGCCCGGTCAAAAGGGTTTCACAGGCAGTTTTAGTAGATCATGTGTTGTGCAGTCACACTTTTCTCCTCCTGTGCCTGAACTCTCTGCCTCAGCCCTGATATAAGGCTAGAAGCTAGTTAATTCCCCAGTGCACCTGGAATATTAATATCTTCACTACAGGAATTCTTGCATTACTTGTTCTAGCTATTATACTGTAATATATGGGCTCATACTTTCAGACAAAAATTCAATGAAGATACATTATACAGAAATATTTGGGTGACACAGTCTCCTTGTCAGGAACAAAATATTAAGCCAAAGTACTTAATGACAAATAAAGATGTGTAAAAGTTTCCTTTGTATGAAAGAATTATGCAAAGCAAAAATTAATGAATAAAATGTGGTCACTGTGGTACTGAGTTTGATTGAATAAAATGATAAACTTCTTAAACATTTGGGTAATGCTCTTCAGATTGCAATTAATACACTATTCATAGTATGCTATAAAAAGATAAAGGGATTTTCACATCGTCTAGTACAAGGACATTTTATCTATCTGTAGCATCTGCATATGTTATTTATTATTAGGGTTGATAATGAACTTACTGCACAAAATGAATTCAAGCAATGTTGTGTATGTTAAGCCTTTTCCAATGTACTGTTTGCAAACTTTTCTCTGAACTTTGCAAATCTGGAGAATTTTATTTTTTTTGGTGTAAAATTTAGCAACATCTTAAGTTTGCACAAACTTTCACCAATGGTTAAAAGTCAATGTGTAAAGTCATGCGGCCCTTTATACAGTGTATACTGCCATCTTGGGTACTGTACCTTCTGACAGAATTCAGGAGAAATTACCAAAATTCAAGTGAAATTACAAAAATGTAGGGGAAATTATAAAATCCAGGTAAGATTTTGTCAAAATATTGGTAAAATTGGAAACATTCAAAGCAACGGAAACTTCCACGAAAAATGAACAAAAAATGTAAAATGTAAGAAAAGCAAAACATTTTTGTAAATGTGGCATCTTTTTCACACCCCTAGTACAATGTTATGTGCTGTGGGCATACAAACATACAGTATGCGAGGAGAGTGTCACAGACAGACTAAAATCCAAGTCCCAGATGCTCATAGTTTTATTGTCTCTTAATGCCACATTAATAGTAAGAATGTATCATCAAATCACAATAACATAATGATAGGACATGTTTTCTCTCATAAAGAGCATAGAGTTTACTATAACGAACATATGATATGCAAATGCGACATTATCATAACATCGCAAAAAGTCTGTTATAGCTAACACGAGGACTTAACGTTACATTATTTAAGTTATGTCTAAACTAGGTGCTAGACCTATTGAGATTGGATAGTGTCTTGATAGGTGTATAATGCCATAGTTTAGGCATACTTTAAAAAATAGTGTTATTCCCCAGTATTATTTCCCTTTCTCCTTCTCTTTCTCCACTTTATCAAAAGCTATCTATTCTAATCTATTTCTGGATATTAATACAGTAGGAATAGCACTAAAACTGGCATACAGTAACATAACTTTACTGGAATATGATACAAAGTTATGCTACAGTACTACTGTTCATGATGGTAACCGTATGCTAATCATGTGGTGTCTGGACTATGTATTTGCATATAATTAGCTTTGGGGACACAATATTATCTCGGGGAATATAACCTCCATTTCTAAAATAGTTAATGCCACGCTATAAACCCCGGCTTTAAAGATTTTAAAGGATCTGGCCCTTTGTGATTATAAGTATAATATGTATAGGAAGTTTAATAGGAGGACAGTCATTTGTGTCATAAACTGGGATTTAAAATATATATATATATTTGTAATTATATGGTAAACTGTTAACATTTCAGGAATTATTGAAATCTCTGCTCTCTGATTTGTCAAAATTCCGGACATTATTCATTCAGTAATGGCCCCAAATTTTTTGGCACCCTGCCACGTTTTTCTTTTAGCTTTGACCCTGTGACCCTAAATTCAGTTACCAAAATCTGAAATGTTAGATGCCTCTCCTGTTAGTACACCCATAAGGTGTGTTGTAACCATGGTCCCTCTTAAATTTCATCCAACATACAGATGTAGCCAATGTTATTACTCCTGCTGGTGCATTACAAAACTTATCAGCAGGACAAGTGGCCATAGTTTTGAATAAGCTGCACCCAGAGAGATTGGTCCAACACTCTATTTCATCAGCATGAGCATGCCAGTGGGTGAACTACTGTTTGCTACCTCAGTACACCGACATTAAATACATGTAGCAGAATACAACAGGTATATGCAGCAAACACACAGATACATTAAACATATACAGTATATACACATACCGGAAAGATGAATCATCCATAAAAATACACCAGCTACAGTACATCAATCATATACACATACTCCTGAAACGTGCATAATACACACACACCAGATGCAAGTAAAAAAACAATACAATATATTTAATTTTATCACATTTAGGTCTCTTATTCTGTGAGGTGTGATAGCGCAGAAAAGTGCTCTCGAATGAAAAGTTCCATTGACCTTAATGGGGTTTTGCATTTTTTTTTTATTTATAAAAATGTTTTACCAGGAAGTAATACATTGAGAGATACCTCTCATTTTCAAGTATGTCCTGGGCACAGAGTTCTAAAAAATACATGGTTACAATAAAAGAACAGGGTTATACAGTCACTTCACAGACATTTCATGGACAGATAAAGTAGGAAAATTGGGTACAGGAGATGCGACAGCTCTTCATCTGTGCTATGACACATTACTGAATGAGGGCCAAAAAGTTGTTTATGTGTTTAGTATACCATTCAATTAAAAGTGAATTATTGTGGAGGAGGAAAGAACAAAGCTGTTAATAACTTAAATCACTAAAAATTATGAAACACATAACAAAGGTATTGCTTGCTAAAATTAGGCATGAGTCAAGTCAAGGATTATCTTTCATGCAAAAAAAGCTAACACATATAAGTTCTTAGATAACTGCAACTTCAGAACCTTCAGAATTAAACAAATATTTGGCATTAGTAAATATCAAGTTAGTTATGTTTCTATATAAAGCATATTCTGCAAATCCAGAACATACAGTATGTCAACCAAGCTGTTATTGCCACATTTTTGTACTAATTATTACACTTGCTACATTTCTAGGCAAAGATTTATAATATATGTATACACAAAAAATAAACTGACTTTAGTGTAAAATGTGTGTTTTGCTTGAGTTGCATTGGCATATTTAGAGCTCATGTATTTATTATGTAGAACAATTATTTACTGTAGGTCATAATTTGGATTACTTTGACAGAAGCGTTAGTTAGTGATTCTTTAGAAGAAGACTCTATTCTGAGAAAGATACAGTATTCTCCTCAACACACTGTAGGTACATCTAAAAGACAATGGGTAATATCTAGAGATTGTGAACATTTTCGTATTTGCTTTCATTCGTGGATTTTTAAAGGTCAGCCTCAAACTGGCAGATTCATTTGTCATGGTTTCTACCATTGAAAATAAAAGGGAGTGGGGGAATCAAAAAAGAGAGAGAGACCTATTTTACTATAGTCCCAAGCACTAAATGTGGATCCCCTTAAACCTCCCCTCAAACAATATGTGGCTAGACACATGTGCTAAAAAAGGAGTACCACTGGGAGATATACTCATGGAGTATGCAAGTATATTTCAATTACTAATACACTTCCTAAAATAATTTCCACAAGACCTATCTGTCAGGACCCACGTACAGGTATTGCTTCCTTCTAAGCATCTCTTTAGCAATACCTCCAAGGCCTATAAAGGCAACTTTCTCAAGACTCCTTGCTTAAAAACAGCTTTGTTTGCTTGTGTGAGGTTGTGTTGCTCCCTTGCTGCATTGCCTGCTCTTACATATTCTTTGACTTCCTGGTTCATGATTTTGGCTTGCCTCTGACTTTCCTCTGCCCTCATCCTGGTCCATATGATGATCCCTCTGTTTGCTGCCTTCCCTGACCTCGGTTCGTCCAACATTTCTCCTGCTTGCAGCCGCCTAGAATGACTACCTCTTTTACCTGCTCCTCCTGAAAACTCTCTGCTATCCGTTGCACTGCTGATCCGTTCTCCTTACTCCAGCAGTCCATGATTACCCCAGGTGATTCTACACTCCTGACTCTCCCTATGGATACCCACACTCTACCTGATAGTCTGTGAATCCAATTAAAAAATAACTTGTTTACCTGGAGATGTATGTCAGAGATATAATGAATGTGCAATCCGTTTAGACCCCAACCTGCAGGGTGAAGTCTACTTCCGGCAAGGCCAGGTCACCATAGAGGGGGAGAAATATATACTGCAAGATGCCATTCTCACTTGAAAGAGACAAATGGCTCAAGTACAGATGCAACTGTCGGTTCTGGCCCAGCCTCTGAGGAAAATCCACCATCTCGCAAACAATCTGCAGCATAGTCCATAGACACTGTAATGGCCCATCGGATTAACACAGATGGGGTACCTGCATTTGAATGGGACTCGCAGCCCAGTAGGATTCAAATGCAGGGACCCCCGCCGTGTTAATCCAATGGGCCATTTCAGCGTCTATGGACTATTCTGAGGCTTTTCCCAGACATGTCCATGGAATTCCTCAGTATCTGGGCCAAAACTGACAGTTTCATCTGTAGCGATTTCTCACCCTGCTGTTCCAGCTTTGACTTTCCATATGCCTAACCACTTTGATGGGAAACTGGACAAAGTTCAGGTTTTCTTTAAAAAATGTGAAATACATTTTGTTTTCATCAACCCTTGATTTTAGATGATCAAGTTTTAATTGAATTTGTCGTCAGTAACCTGACGGGGTTTGCCCCTATCTGGGCTACAACAATGCTCTCTCAAAACAGCACTCTCCTGGGGAATTATCCTAACTTTAAATTCGAATTTAAGAAAGTTTTTGACTGCAGTACTTCTAGCAGAATATGCTCTTCAGGAACTTCAATAAGGCTCAAGGGATCTAGCATCATACATTTTTAAATTCAAGACGTTGATGACAGAGATTGATTGGGCTGACAACGCACAAGCTTACGTTTATCGATGAGAATTAAGAGACGAACTCAAGGATGATATAGCTTGTGTCGCCTGTCCAGAGACTTGTTCCGCTTTGATAGACTTAGTGTGTCAGATCGATCTCAGACTGGGGAATGCAGGACCAAAATACATCACCAAGCAAATAGACACTTAACTATATAATTTCTGGAATTTTTCATTATGGATCCTCAGCTAACCACTTGTGACGTGAAGGTGTAACCAGGCTATCAATAAATGTATTATGCCCAGCTGGTTACCTCTCAGCCCTATTTCAGGTTTTAGAGTGTCAGTTCCGAAACATGTGTATTGTGCTTGCAATTAATGGAATTGTATGACAATAAAGATTTTATGTGTCTTTTACCTTTCCAGGAGTGCTAACCAGTGGAGATCCTCAGGCTTAAAGTTTCAAGGGGGATTTTGCGGTAAAAGTGTTGTCAGATTGTGTCCAGGTAGCCGGGGTCCAGAGTTGCCCCAAAAATGTATCCGGGAATCAGGTCAGATTCCTGGGGACATATAGACGCATCATTCCAGTCAAAATCCTCCCTTGAAAACAGTTACGCGAGGCACCGCCAGGTTTCCCTGCTTCAGCACAGACCAAAAATGTCAATGAGGGCATAGGGATTTATGTATCACGGGTGCAGTCAAGGTTCCCTAAGTTAGTGAGGGTCCCCCAGTATATGCCCTGGTACCCCAGAATCATTATTGAGGTTTTGGGGGGTTTCTCAAACTGTATATGAAGTTGCAAGAGGTTTTGTGAAACCTAAATCCTAGATTCAGTAAAGGTAAGAGGTACGGTTCTGAGAGTGTGCCTAAGCTTTTTTTGGTTCTAAAGAAAATTAGGTTTTCTTAAGGGAATGAGCTATAGGTCTGAGATTGAAGCTAAGCATCTTTTCATTTCACTGTGGGTCTTAGAAGAAAAATGGGAAATATGTTTTTGTTTCATAAAATGTGTAATAGTCAATGTGGCTATAAGGTGTTTACAGTCTGAGTCAGGTTTACAGTTTGTGGAGGATATGACTAGTGGGAAAAAAAGTATATAGTCCCATTCTACCCCTCATAGCCCAAAAGACTTAGACAAAGTAAAAGTGTAAAAGTATATTTTTATTAAACGGAGATGTTGGTATATGTATTATATTTACTGTATAAGCTGGGAATTTTAAAGACGGTACTCTGAGGGGGGCTAGTGGGCTACATATTTGTGGTGCCACTATGTCTGCCCTAGGTCCGTACTTGAAAGCCACAGATGCTGCCAGAGGTGTTGAAGCCTTTTAGGCAGGGTGGTTAGGTGGAGTACCCACGTCCGGGAAACAATGCTGGCCATCCCAGCAAGCATTTGCCTTCCGAGACTTGGAGGCACCTAACCCAGCGCATGGCTTCTGAATAACAAGTGGCTAAGGTGGCAAACTGGCGCATGCACTTGTTACATTCAGAAGAACCGCTTGCCTGGCTTTGGAAATTTGCCAGGCTCGGATTGGTTGTATTATTTCATGAATTAATCTGAAATACTATAAGAAACCCAGCAGCCAATCCGATCCTCAGATTCTAAGCACCAAAACAGCAGAGGCAAATTTGAACTCACCAAAAGATGCTCTTGGAGATATAACAGCGACTGGTTTCAGAGATTTTCAAGTAAAGAAATGTTCTTATTCCCACTTTTCGGGGGACAAGTTCTGAGAAGAGAACGTAGCGGTCGCGGCTGGAACTACATGCCGAAAAGAGCACCAGGACGTTTGGTACTATCTCCCATTCAAGGGATTTTGGCATCTCTGGAAGAGATACAGCCGTGGCATCTGGAGACTCATGCCGATTATTTCGGGCTGAGTCCTGGTCAACCCAAAGACTTTGTTTTATGGACTATTTCGACTAGGAAAGTTTTTAGTTTTTTAGCCCAGACCCCAGTAAGTGTGTTTTCTCCTGTATATTGTAATCCATGTATGTCTGTTTCTAAGGAATACATCGCAATTTGTTTTACTTCTTGTTTTTGCTCAGTGATATGTTCCTGGTATAAAGATGTAAATACCCGGTCTCCCGTAACACCACTCTCTGCCAACCCTATTCAAATAAGATATACCAGGTTTCTGTTAACTCCAGAAGAAAGACAATGACATAGGTCAGAATCGATTTGTCTGTATTGCGATCTATCTCCTTCTCCTGTTGATGCTTTAATCAATTCAGGAGCATCATAAAATGTAATTGAGATACTTTATGTAAAGGATCAAGAAGAACCTAGTGGAGGCAGTGGAGTCGATCAATGGATCCCCATTACCGTCTGGACCCATTTCTATGCAAACAATTCCACTCCTTCTGGCTTCTAATGATCATCAGGACTACATTTATTTGGACATAATATTGGCCCTTTATATTGCTGTTATTGTCGGATTACGATGGCTTCGTTTGCATTATCCTGTTATTGACTGGACTACAAGAACCCTCGTTTTTCTTTTGCCTATTGTGTACAGAAGAACATTCCTTGCAGATCTATTTTGATACCCCCTGCCCAGTATTGAACATTTCTTGTCCAGTTCAAGATTAAGTGGTAGCTACTTTCCTTTCTGCTAAATGTTCTGACTTTCAGGGTGTTTTTGACCAAAAGGACACTGAAGTTTTACCCCCGCATCGAGAATAGGACTGTCTTATTGATCTGACCTTGTGCTTCTATTTCCTTTGGTCATACAGTATTAACCCACTGTCTGATCCAGAAACTGAAGTATTATGAATAAACATAAAGGAAAATCTGAAAAAAGAGTTTATTACTCCAACTAAGTCTCCAAGTCTCCCACTTTTTTGGTCCCTAAAAAGAGGGAACCATGAAACCATGTGTTGCAGGGTACATGCAACCACACACGCGGGTTCTCTTGATAAGGCTTATTTATTGAGCCTTAAAACATACAGCACACAAAAACAAAATAGCTTCTCATCAGCATACAAAAACAAAATAGCTTCTCTTCAGCATGCAGGACACAGACAGTTATCACACATGTACTTTGAAAAACAGACTTTATAGCAATAATCTCTTCAGTATCATTCCTGTCTCCTGACCAGCTAGCTTGCATGTGTGTACAGCCTGGGGTTTTTAAAACACCTTGATTATGCAGCTGAGGTCAGACTAATTAAGCAGCCCTTCTCACCTGAAACTTAACCTCGTCACTGCTGCACTGCAAGCCTAAACATAGGCTTGCCAGGTCTATGGCTGGTGACGTTCATTCACCCTGTCACACCATGCATAGACTACCATGCTCAGAATGAGATCACAATCAAGAATAGATACCCACAACTGCTAATTCTGAATTGCTAGAACAAGTAAAGGACTCCTCAGTCTTCACTAAACTGGATCTTCATGGGGCCAATAACTTAGTTCGAATTTGTGCTGGAGATGAATGTAAAACAGCCTTCTGAGCATGGTTTGGACACTTCGAATAACGAGTCATGCCCTTTGGACTTTGCAATACTCCAGCTACCTTCTACCATTTTATAAATTATATCTATCGGAACATTTTAGATCAATTCCTTGTTTTATATCTTGATGAAATTCTCATTTTTTGCAGTGAACCACAACTACATGAAGGTCACTTCAAAGACGAGTTGAGCAACCTACAACATTTTTAATTGTAATCGAAGCTTGAAAAATGCTTGTTTGATCAATCACAAAACAAATTTCTGGGGTATGGGATCTCTGCCTACGGAATAGCTAAGGATGAATGCAAAGTTCAGCCCATATGGGAGTTGCCATCCCCCACGATGTGAAATATTTCATAGATGTTTAGAATTTGATCATTTATACTGCCTCTTTATTCATGGCTTTGTGCAAATGGTACTTCCCCTAATGACCCATCGTAGGAAACATGTTTCCTTTTTTGGGGGAACTAAGGCTGAAACTGCTTTTCTAGTGTAAGAAACAAATAAAGTGTTCCCAGCACTCAATAGAAAATATGCGTGAAAACGACACTGAATGAAATACAAAAAAAAAATTACTATTAAAAAATGTATACATATCTGGCAAACAATATGCAATGGACAAAGATGCTATTATAGTCTATATAGTCTAACCCCAAATGGTATCCAGATAGAACACTGTGTGTAATAGGCAAAAAAGAAAGGAAGGGAGGTAAGGGAAAACAAGGAGTGGAGGGCGAGGGGATAAAAACAGGGGAATAAGAAGGGCAACATTTTTGGACTCCTAGCTCCTTCTTCTGGCTCGTTCCCAGAGACGAAAAAACAATCCTGGTACTTTTCTTACCCTTATCAAAGACTCCCTTGAAAAAGCAAATTACAATAACTGAAATAAGCCTGCAATGTGTGCAACAATCTATCAACTAGTAATGTTTCAGCCACAAGGTAGCAAATTTAGCCAAATAACAAAGCTGAAGAAATCCTGCAATACATGCAACAATATCTATTGGTAATGTTTCAGCCACAAGGTAGCAAACTTAACACACTGATTGTAAACAACACTAGTATTAATACACAAGGGTTAATAATGTCACTAATATCCAAGCAAAGAACAGCCCTGACAAACACTTAGGGCCTCATTCAGAGAGGGTTGATAAAAAATATTGCCAGGGCATTTAAAATGCCTTTTTTTGGGTGTTGCTATCACGGTATTCAGAAAGGCTCGATTACCAGGGATAGCAAAATTCCCAAACGGGCAAGTTGCTGCCAGCGATAGCATCATCCCTCTGAAAAGGCCTAAACCGGCGATTCATTTCTGCTGCAGAGAGAGCGGCTCTGAGAGTGCCGCCTCTCACAGCGGAAATGTCGCCCGAAAATTATTTATTTAAATAGACATTTCTTTAATAGTGTAGATGTGCAGGGGGTCTCCGGAGCTGAACCACATTGTTTCAGGTCCAGGGACCCCCTGCTTCCCAAGATACAGGCCTTTTTATGGGGTGCCGGTATCTCCTATGCAAGGAAATGTCCCGGTCACGTGACGCGGGACATTTCAATGCAGAGGGATACCGGCACCCCATAAAGGTGCCTGTATCTAGGGAAGCAGGGGGTCCCCTGACATAAAACCAACGTGGTTCAGCTCCGGAGACCCCCTGCACATCTACACTATTAAAGAAATGTATATTAATAAATATTTTAATAAACATCAATAAACGCCATCCCCCTCCGCCCAAACCCATATAGTACAGTAATGGTCAAAATAACTATTATCCAGATATGGATAATAGATTATTTGCCCATTATTAAACACTGCATTAGCATACAAAAATAAAGTAAATAAATAAAGTTATACTTACCACAACAGCAGGTCCCTCTGTCCTCCGTAGCAGGAAAGCATATATACATATGTAACGGATTTTCTGGACTGGCCTGACCCACCCAATCTCATATTGGCCCCTGTGGTCTAACCAGTCCCCATTACAGTGTGATGTCTGGTGGTGCACCTGTTGGCTACAGGACTCCTGAGTCTCCCGCATGATGGTGTGTGGGGATTTGCCAACCCAGACAGGCAGCTGAGATAGTGTGCTGAGTCCTACCTATATCCAGTGCAGCGCCTCCACCTCATCAGGATCCCGGCGTCCACTAGGGGATGAGTCTGATAAGGAACTCCTTTGTGGTGCTTCTCTCTGTGCAATAACTCCACACTTGCACACGAGAGTGTTGTTAATCAGGAACATCTTTATTAGTACGGTGGGCCAGCTGCCCTCCACAATGGATGTAATTAGCCCTCCATTGTTCACCGTACTTCCCTTTGAAAGGTATCTCTTCCCTTAATTGGTGGGTTCCCTATCTCCCCTTTAGGGAGATAGTCCCTGTGCCAGGTCCCTGGTCACAGTCTTATAAGCTGTCTCCTCCCAAGCCTGCACTCAGACTTGCTCCTTGTCTCATAGCTCTTACATCAGCCTCCAACAGCTTTTCTCTGTCTGCCTTGTGCTGCCAGACTCACAGCTCTGCATCAGACTACTGAAACAATGTTGCAGACCTCCATGTGCCTCTTACTGAACAGAGGCAGCACAACAACAGGAACTGAACTAACTTTAGACAGTGCTGTGTCTTATATCACCTAGGAACAGGCACATCTCTGATGTCACTAACCGTGGACACACAGCATGTTGTCACTTCCTATGGGACATATGACACCTCACCAGGGTGTGAGGGCAAACCTCCATGATAACTGCTGGCCTTACTGTCAGCAGGAGAGATGACTGCAGCCATTTTACAGCATGGTTACATTCTCCCCCTGGTGAATCCCACATCCCCGGCTGGGACCTAAATTTAAAGTACCTTTCTTCAGGAAGCACTGTAAAATGGAAAACACACATAATTAGTCACAACATTACAGTAAATATCTTCATCATACATAGTAACAGATACATCCTAACGTAGATGTGTCACAACCAGGATTACTCCCTGCTGGAGTATCCATTACTGGTACCCCCTATACCCTCTTAAGTTGGCTTGCGCACAGCATGGCCCACTGGGCTTAGAGCAGCAATGCTGTAACCCTCTGGGTGACACTTCTCATGTAACCCGCCAGGATCCCAATCTTCTTCCCCTGATCCTTCCTCCTCATCAGTGCCATATCCCCTATCCTCATCAGTAGAACCCATTTCAAACTCAATTTCTCCCTCCATGAGGGGCTCAGGTACGTATGGGTATTCCAGGTCATGCGAGTGTTTGTACTTGGCTATAATAGCCCTCTTGGCCCGGCTGCTCCTAGTGAGCTCTGCATTCCCTGCCCTCCCTGGCAACACCCATGACAGGGGCTCGTCTGTGTCCACAGGGTCAGATAATATCCCAGGCCCCATAGGCTCTATATTATGCTGACATATCTGAAACCATCGTTCCTGCATCTTCCTCTTCCTCTGGGCCGGTGTATATTCCCCCACTGCCCACCAATAGTCCACTACGTCCTCTTTCTGTAGTAAGAACCGTGTGCGGTCCATTCAACCCACGTATCCCTCAAATAAGGGAGCCCACCATCGGGTCTCCTTACGTTCCTCAGACCCCCACTCTAGTGAGTCCCCCTCCTCTGTATCCCCCCAATAATAAACCCCAGAGGTCCTTGATGAAAGAGGCCTAGACCACCTCTCTTGTTTGGAGCTATCCTGAGACTTAACTACGGCCACACTAGGTACCCATCGGGACTCGGATACTTTTCCCAACTGCCCTCCACCCCTCGACCCACCATCAGAGGCATAGCTGTTCAGTCTTCCCCCAGTCCGTTCCTCACCGATTCCCTGGGACCCTTCCGACACTCCCAAACTGGATGTTGACCCACAGGAAAAGGTGACAGGGACAGGGGCTTTAGCTAGGGCATGAGGTTGGGCATAGGGACAGGAAATGAGCATCCGCGGGGTTCCGACCCACTCTCTGCCTTTGGATAGTCCCGTATCATTGTGCGGACGTGCCGCTGGTTGGGCCTCACCCGTCTCAGCTCTCCTCGCAGCCTGCCAGCTCTTTGTTGACACAGGTGATCGGGAAGCACTGCCCGATCGCCGAGGCGTTGTGGTTCTCTCTCTGGTTGTTCCGCTACCTCCGCCGGAAATGACATCATCACCGGAACCGGATACTCCGCCATCTTGCGATGGATCCCCAGGCGGGATCTCTTCCTCCACAACGACATCCGCCGCCGGAAGTGATGGTTCTGCTCTCCGCTCCGCTCGGGCCTGGGCTAGGCCTTCCTCCGCCGTTGCCACCACCGGCGCCTGGGGAGGGTAAGGATGTATCTCACCGCTCCGTCGGTTCGGGATGGAATCTTCACCTCCTTCCGCGCTGTAAGTCACCACGGCCGTGGGACTCCGCCGCTCCGGTTTTCTCCGCACAGGCGATCTCGGCACCTCGAGACTCCGCTCCGCTGCGACACAGGTAAGTGCTGGTTCTTTTGCAGCACCGCTGTAGTAGTCCGCCGGTAGGCGCATCACCACAAATGTCGGGCTTGCCTGCTCCTCATCCGATGAAGCAGACTCCGACGCTAGTAGTGGCACTTCCGCAAGGGACCGACGGTGAAGTTCCGGGTTCTCACCGCGGTTGTAGACCCCTTTCATTGTAGGCTCCGTTGCGATCATTAGGAGCGATCCCCATTCTCCGGGATGAACTGGTTCGGTGCAGGCCGCACACGGGGCTTCAGTCGTCAGCATGGCTGTGTCCGCTCCCGCCTCCTCAGATAGTTCGGTTGGCTGCGGCAGTCGGGGCGTCAGTGACTACGTCTCCCTGTCAGGACACTTGGGCCCTGTCAATCACGTTCACTCAGGCAGCAATGCCGACCGATCGCATCAGTCTCTTCAGGTTCTGGCTCCCGAACCAACTCGGGAACCACGGTTAGAGTACACGTGCCCTCCGCAGCTTCTGTGAGGTAAGTAGCTCGATTACCTGCATTGACTGATTCAGTCTTTAAGTGGACCGCTTTTTCCTTGGCGGGTTCCAGAGTCTTCAGCAACACTGGCTCTGGAAACTGTACACCACAGTAGGCACACTCGGGTACCCATGCCAATTCACCACCTGGAAAGTCACAAGTAACACAAGTGTTGTGCATACACCTTATCCCTTCTATGTACACCTCCTTGTAGTCTAGTAGCAGCAGGTTGGGGTCATAGATCATACTAACAGGAAGTCTCAATAGGTTTTGTATACACGGACACAAAAGAAAGGGTAGCTTCCTGGTCCCTGATAGCAAGACTCCCAATCCTTGAGGATGTGCTTGACTGCACCTTACAGTTTTTTTTGTTTCATTATGAAGAACAGAATCGGCCGACTGCAGTTGTTCATACAATCTCCACTTGGGATAAAGCGGAAATGAGGCATATTTCATTAAGGGATGGTCCGGGCTCAGCTCTACGTCGCTCCCAGTGTAGGGGCGGGACTCGGGTTTTCCCGCCAGTCCCGGACGGGTTTCTGCAACATTTTCCCGCGCGGCCACAGCTTTCGCGCCACTACAGCTTCCGCGCCACTACCCCTGACAGGGCGGGGTTTCTTCATTGGCGCCAGTCCCGGCCAATTTCTCTGCAAGTCTAGCAATGTACGCATTGTCTGCAACTGGCCCACGCGGTCTCCCAGGGAAGCGGGAGCCGCCATTTTGATTTGCATCGCCATTGGATTACTGTGTTCGTTCTGATTGTATATGGAGCTCCTCTCTGCGGGGCAGCTGCCATACCGGTACAATAAAGATTGCCCTGATGCACCACCTTGTGTACCTAATGTAGCCTGGACTCATGTATGCACTACCTCAGGCTAGGCTCACTCTCTCAGTGTCTGCTGTATCTCCTTCCTCCCAGTCTGTGCTCCCTACGGTAAGAGGTCTGGAATGGGCTAGAGTACTCTGGGCTTCCATGTAGTACTGGGGCGTCTACCTGTCTTGGTTAGCCTAGTGCAGACCCTCTCCAGGATTCCTGACCACGTTAACAGGCTATCCCTTCTGGCATCCTACCAACTAGCACTACCTCAAGGTGACTAGGACAGCTATAGCCCGGCTCCAAACCCCCAACTCCTTTCAGGCCCCTAGGTCGTCCCTGCGAACTGACAATACGCCATCAGCCCCCTGACTGCTCCTAGGTCCGTCCCAACGCAGCACAAAGTGGCAGCAGACACTTCTCCCTGTTTCCAAGTGACCTAGCAAAAGCCTGTCCTGTTGACAGGTCTATCTCAGCAGCGCCTCCAAATGTAGCGGATTTTCTGGACTGGCCTGACCCACCCAATCTCATATTGGCCCCTGTGGTCTAACCAGTCCCCATTACAGTGTGATGTCTGGTGGTGCACCTGTTGGCTACAGGACTCCTGAGTCTCCCGCATGATGGTGTGTGGGGATTTGCCAACCCAGACAGGCAGCTGAGGTAGTGTGCTGAGTCCTACCTATATCCAGTGCAGCGCCTCCACCTCATCAGGATCCTGGCGTCCGCTTGGGGATGAGTCTGATGAGGAACTCCTCTGTGGTGCTTCTCTCTGTGCAATAACTCCACACTTGCACACGAGAGTGTTGTTAATCAGGAACATCTTTATTAGTACGGTGGGCCAGCTGCCCTCCACAATGGATGTAATTAGCCCTCCATTGTTCACCGTACTTCCCTTTGAAAGGTATCTCTTCCCTTAATTGGTGGGTTCCCTATCTCCCCTTTAGGGAGATAGTCCCTGTGCCAGGTCCCTGGTCACAGTCTTTTCTCTGTCTGCCTTGTGCTGCCAGACTCACAGCTCTGCATCAGACTACTACAACAATGTTGCAGACCTCCATGTGCCTCTTACTGAACAGAGGCAGCACAACAACAGGAACTGAACTAACTTTAGACAGTGCTGTGTCTTATATCACCTAGGAACAGGCACATCTCTGATGTCACTAACCGTGGACACACAGCATGTTGTCACTTCCTATGGGACATATGACACTTCACCAGGGTGTGAGGGCAAACCTCCATGATAACTGCTGGCATGCCCATAACTTACCAGGCCTTACTGTCAGCAGGAGAGATGACTGCAGCCATTTTACAGCATGGTTACACATAATAAAGACATTCTAATGGCCCCTAACCCCTTAATCACCTTAGCGGTTACTAACCGCTATAGTCATTAAGGGGTTAACCCACCCTGACCCGATACAAACCCGGGAAGCCTAAGCACCCACCCCGGACTGACTATACCCATCATACCCATATAATAATAATATGGACATGATAAGCCTCTATAGCACTCAATGGGCACCCTAATTACAATACAGTAATACACAAGACACACAATAATAAAACAAAAGTAAACTCCAAAAAAACACACTTCACTAAATAAAAACAGTAGCTAGCTAATCCAATCAATACAAGCAATAGCAACATCAACAATGAATTAATTAAACCATTAACCAATCAAACCAATTAATTCCTAAACCAACTCAAAATGAATAGTTACACTAACCAATCAAAACAATTAATTACTACAACATTAATGAATGTAACCATTAAAATACAAAGAAATACATTCAAACAATCTCTGAAGTAACCATAAAACACATTAGCTAACATAATACAACATTAACTACAAGCGAACACCAATCGCAAACCTTTTATTAGCATTAAGCATGAAAAAACAAACAATCACATCCACATAATAAACTGAAATGAAAAAAAGCAACAGCAATACCAAGCGAGAAATGCCCTCCAAATATTGTCATAATAATGTATTAATCTGTACCCTAAAGTGGTACAGATTAATATATTATCAGTCAATGTGGCTCCCCAAAAAAATCGCCGCTCCACACCTCCCTGCAATGCCTACAAGTCCCCCGCTGTAGCGGAGGAAAGCGGGACACAGGGGGGACCCTGCTATTCTAGATTTAAATGGAAGTTCTCTACGGAAAATGTATTAATGTACCCAGATCCTCAGCAACCATTATTTGTGGAAACAAACGCCTCAGATTTTCCCTAGTGGCAGTCCTGTCTCAACGATCTCCATTGAATTCCATTGTCCATCCTGTTGCCTTTTTGTCACAAAAGTTATCTAGCACCAAAATCAACTGTACATTTATAAAGAAAAAACTGTTGGCTATCCGAGCAACATTCATTGAGTGGAGACATCTTTTGGAGATGGCAGAACATGAGGTGGAAATATGGATTGAGCATATGAATTTAACACATTTACAGACTTCCCGCTGTACCAATCAGAGTCTGGCTTGCTGGGCCTTATACATTTCATGTTTTTGATTCAAAGTAATTTACAGACCAGGGAGGAATAATGCAAAAGTGGATGCTCTTTCACATAAAGAACCACCTAAGACTTTTCCGATTTCTTCCTAATTGGTTCTACTTACTGTAAAGGTATTGGTTTCAGTCCAAATATGCAACCATTTTCTCCTCCATGTAAGATGGAGAACTCAAAAGGAGAGCTCTGCTAAAAAAAAAAAAGACCCCTTATTTTCAAGGTTCAGAGTAAGAGTCTATGGTTTATGAAAAGACTTTGGGGGCTACAGTATGCAGTAAGCAGTGAGTTTTTGCGTCCGATTGGGAAATTTTGACTCGCCCGTTACAAAGTGAAGTCAAACTCACGATTCACTAAGAAGTGAAGGGAATTTTGGTCCATGCGGGCAAAAACATGCCCGATCGCGCAAGCTGTTTTTTTCCTCCCTGCTATTGTGCTCAAAAGTCGTTAGCGCGATAGCTTATAGAAAAAAAAAACAGCCTATTAGAGCTGCATGGAGACGATGTGTCTCCATGCACGGCTCTTAAAGGCGATCATACAGTATAAATATACATTTTAATACTAGTGTATATATGTAGGGGTTTCCTGAGACCTCGTTATGGGGTGCCGGTATCACCTGTGCTTTTAAATCTCCCACGTCAAGTGACGGAGGATTTAAATCCTGCTGGGGGATACCAGCACCTTATAACGGGGCCTGTATCTCTTGAAGTAGGGGGTCCCGAGGCTAAACCAATGTGGTTCAGCTCAGGAGACCCCCTGCTCATGTCTCATGTACACCAGTATGAAAACACACATATCAATAAAAAAAATCATCCATTACCGTAGCGGCTAGTCGCTATGGTAATGAAGCTACATTAATGTAATTTGTATTAATATTGTTATGGAGCAGGGTGTCTCCCGAGATGAACTGCATTGATCTCAGCCTCGGGGACCCCTGCTTCCTGAGTTATAGGCCCAGATATGGGGTGCTGGTATCTCCTCCATTATTTAAATGCCCCCCATCATGTGACATGGACACTTTAAAAATGGCAGTGACACTGGCATCCAATGCCCCATAACGGGGCTTGAACTTGGGAAGCAGGGGTCCGTGAGCAAGAATCAAAGCGGTTCAACTCAGGAGATCCCCTGCTCCCGCACACCATTAAAAAAAATACATTAAAGCAGCTTGATTACATTAGCAGCTTGCTAAAGTCAATTACCAGAAATTTGAGCATCGTCACTGTATGCCCATGCTATTAACTAACTGTTAGATTGAGTGTGGCTGTCCACTGGAGACCTATCATTGAGAAACACCCCAAGTAAGTTTTCTTCTACAGTACATTTTTAGGACCATTTTTTATTACTTAGAAGATCAACCCTGTGGCATGTCATCTTCAACTACCAGCCTCCTGGAAAACACAACCGGTATGCCATGTTTCATTGCTCAAACCCATTGTTTCCAACTCATTTGCAAATTGAGTCTATCCCTATATAGATTCAGGGAAATTCTGAGTTTGATGTGGAGGTGACCTTTAATGCAAAGAGAATGTCAGGCGGTTGTTCTACTTTGTGGACTGGAAGGGTTACAACCATCCAAGTGCATACCGTGTGCTTGATTTGACAGTTCCATGCCAGCTATATGCAGAAAATCTTCTCTTGCCTTTCCCTGTAGAGGGATAGTGATTGGTTGGGTACTGTTAGGGCTCAAGTAGTAAAGTCTGCTTCCTGGTCTACAGACTCTCAGCTGTTAGATGAATGGACTACAGCATGTGAATGCCCATGCCTATTAGAAGGCACCTCATGGTTTCCTCCTTGTTTCACAACATTCCTGCTACATGTTAGCTACTGTAGTTGTGTTGCTCCCTGCTGCTGTTTTCACTATTGCTTTCAGATTAACTGGTCCTGGACTTGGGCTTGCATCTTAACTTTCCTTCCTTCTTCCTGCCCCAGACTTCTGGGTGTGACATGAGTACAATCCTTTGCTACCCATTCCATTGGACTCTGTCTGCCTTTCGCTCCACAGTTTCAGATTTTGGGCTTTTCTCACGGTTGAGCAATTTTATTGACTATCATTGAGAAAAGATTAGGAAACATACTGCTAATATTAAAAATCAACAGTTGTACTTAAGTTATCGCAACCTTCCAATAATAAATTTGAAAGGAAGAAAAAGGTGAAAAAGGTTGACATCAAATAAGAAGATAAGCCACCCATAGAAGTGTTAGCAGACCACGATTGCTCTAATTATGAGCTCCAGAAGAGCATACACTATAAAGCAACAGCCTAAAATGCCACAATAGTTGTCGTCGTCATCATCATCACATAGCCCGCTCAATGGACGTTGTGATGCTACTCTGGGATCAGTCACTCCGGAGATTTGGAGCTCTACTAGTTTCCTTCTCTGTCTGCCTGTTGACCCTCCTGTAAGCCAGGAGACTCACCATCATTGTCGTCTTCTTCTGTGGCCCCAAATCCAGACAGCTGGCTTTCTCTTCAGCTGTCAGAAGCTTTCACACTATCCTGTCCTCCACCGTGCACTGGAATTGCATCATAAGGCCCCAGATCTACTCTGATGCAGGACTTGAGGCCTCTCTCCACCCTCAAGGTAACATTCTTAGAGTAGTGGGGAATGGAGTGAGAAATGGGAGTGGAGAATTGATTGAGAGGGGGGAATTGAGTGAGAGGAGGGAATTGAGTGAGTGATGCGGAGGAGGGGAATTGCGTTATATAGGAGTCAGGGTGAATTCAATAATAGATAAGGAGGGGGAATTGAGTGAGAGAGGAGGAGAGAGGGACAGTACGACAGTGGCCTGACCAACAAATTCTACCCATTTAGTGGCACGCTTGAAAAAAGGGATGGACACGCCTGTAATAAATAAACACTGAAAGTGAAACTATTACTGCTGCGGCAGCTTTTATTCTAACAAATCACCGGCTTTTACCTGGCTTGTTCCTGGAAAGCCACGCTGTTCACCTGGAGCATGCCGAGTTCATTTTGCGTTCCCAGCCACGGGTCATGCCCGGTTGATGCGTTTATTGATAATGGTTCGGATTTTAATAGGCTGCAATGCTTCGCGTGTCCGCCAGATGGCAGAAATTCATGATTTCAGAAATTCATGAATTGTAATGCGCCGAATCAGTAATGTGTCGGCTTGCAGGTGTTTCGTTTAAAAAAGACACTGTACCACAGTGTGCTATTGTAACTTGGCCTTGGCCTTGAGACTGAAGGAAGAGGTTGCAAAAATGTATCAATTTAGGCTTTTCATACATATTAAAGAAAGACAAAGACCAGTTTCAGTTACAGTATTCTCCAGAGACCCACCCGCCATGAGTGTTCAAGTGCAGCCCGCTTTCCAAAAACCTGACAGAAGTTACGCGTATTTGATATGTACGCGATTAATGCAACAGATGATAAGATGGCAACAGTTGCTCAAATTTATCAGTATTTTATCGAAAACTATGACTTTTACAAATTTTCGCCAACTCCTCATACGTGGAAGCGTGCAGTAAGGAAAAGGTTATGTAGTGATCCCTCTTTTCACCGTATTGAGCCCAATTTTGTTGGAGGGTATTGGTGTGTATCATCGGATTTTTCCCGTATCTATGATCATGGAGGCGGCAAAAGGCGAAGGGTCGTGTTAAAACCAACTAAGAAGCGACAGTCGCTGCCAAGCAATGATTCAGCACCAGCACCAGCACCGGCACCGGCTTCCAATGACGGTCCCACTGTCAGTGACAACCCTGAGCCTGAGTCGGATTTCGCGTGCAGTTTTGATGAAGCTTGCATGTACCTAAGCGATTTCCAGCCTCACCTGCTGACTACAGGTGGACTTGTCCCGCTGCAGACTATCGACGTGGATGATCAAGAAAGCTGGACTGGTAGTGGACCGGCGCCGGCACCAGCTGAATGGGAAATTCTATGGTGAGTTGCCGTATTATTTTGGTGGGACTGGCTGGGTACTTCTTTAGGGGCTGACCATTACTGTACATTAAAACTTTTCTTTTTGTTTTTCCTCAGAAAAGAAAACGGCTAATGGGGGGATTTCGATGGATAATATTGTACTGTATGCTGATGTTTTCAGGCCGTACAGTATACTGTTTAATGAACCCGAATAAATAAATCTATGCATTTATTCTACATGTTCAGTATCGTTTCATTATGTGTCTTCTACAGTATACTGTACAGTGGTATACAGTGCCTAACATCAATGGGCAAAAAGAATTTTATCTCTAGGTGCCCTAGAACAGAAGTTCCCACGCCAATTGGCCGTGAACTTGACCGAGGCCCTAAGTAGTTCCCACGCCAATTGCGCAAATATAGTTTAAAATAATCCATTCTGTGGGTCTGAGAGGGTTGAAATTCGCCTGGCCCTCATGCGGAAGGACCACAGTGGCAAAATATGCCACTGCCACAGTGGCAAAATATCAGCCTTGCACGACCCCCGGAACCGGAGGTACCAAAAGACAGTTTAAAAGCACATTACCAAAGTGGCTTTTTTTCTGCCATGCAAGTCAATGGCAGAAACCTGAAATTTAACATTACCCTGATTCCATTCTGTTGCCAGGAGAGGGTCGCAATTTGCCATGCAATCCTGCCGCAACATGGTGACCGAATCTGAGCCCTCTAGGTTGAATAGAACTGGAGTTATGGGTTCCAGGTTTCTGCTCATTCTGACTTAGCCGTTTCAAAGCAGCGCGGGTTTCTCCGCCATTACGCTCAATGGTAGGCCCCTCCTCGCCGGCGTGACCCTTTCTCGCCGCCATTACTGCTCGGACCCTGTTGGGGTCAAGTGAGAGGGTTCCTAACATCTAGGGGCAAAATGAATTTATCTCTAGGTGCCCTAGAACAGAAGTTCCCACGCCAATTGACCTAGTTCCCACGCCAATTGCGCGCTCATTGCTCTTTTTTTACAATGTTGCCGAGCTTGCGGCTTTGCGATCAGGCAGTAAAAAAAAACAGTGCAGCAATTCAACATGTTCTTTTATTGGTGGAGTCAGTACAAAAACATTTATTTACAAATACTGTACAATGTTGAAACATTTAAAGTGCACAGCAATTCTAACCATCAACACACAATAATACATACTGTACTGCAGCCTTTATTAAATTCTTCTGGCAGATTGAAATCGGAGAAACATTTGTAAAACATGGAGATACATGAAAAATGGACGTTTATACTGTGTGAATATTAATTTGTCTATAGAAAATCTACTGCATGTGGCACAGGGAGTTAAAGTGACTTGCTTTTTATGTTCTGTATTTGGGGGTTGTATTTGGGGGTTAATTCATCAAATTATTATGATGAACTGCCTTTTGAAATTACAGTGCTGTTAACTATTTCAGCCACACACCTCCAGAGTTTTTAATCCCTCCCTAGCCAAGCGTCAATCGGCTGAGTCACCCTAGCCTACCAACCCCTTCTCTACACTGGGTCGTTAATCTTCTGCATATTGCCATTGTGTTCTTAATCCGCCCATAGCCGAGCTACATAGACTCAGTACGCCTGCGTCTACAGTAATCACACCATCCCCCTCCCCCAACCCTTATCAGGAACCAAAAAATACAAATATAAAAATAATCAGGAATAATACATAATGCAGTCTTTATTAAGTTCTTTTGGCAGATTGAAATTGGATAACCATTTGGAAAACATTTGTAAAACATGGGGAAACATGAGTAATGCACATTTATAAGAATATTATTTAATACTATATACAGTACTGTAATGTACTGTATAATATATATATATACTATATTCTGTATAGTAATATTATTTTTTCCGTCTTTATCTTTTCCTCATTCTGTCTGCAGTACAGATGCGCACCAGGGATTAGATAAATGTTATTTATTAATAAAAATACACATATAAAACTGAGAGGATCCAACCCCATCTCAGCTAAAAGAGTTAAACTGCCCAGATACAGTGACCATACATATGGACTCTGAAAAATCGAAACCTAAACTGTAAAACACACACAGTACACAGTACACAGTGTACTGTGTGTGTTTTACTGTTTAGGGTTTCGATTTTTCAGAGTCCATATGTATGGTCACGGTATATGGGCAGTTTAACTCTTTTAGCTGAGGAGGGGTTGGATCCTCTCAGTTCTATATGTGTATTTTTATTAATAAATAACTTTTATCTAATCCCTGGTGCGCATCTGTGCATTTTTTCTTTTCTGTCTTTCAGGGTGTCCTCCCCCCTTTTTAGGGGGGATCACCTTCTGAAGTGGGAGCATTTGGGGAGACGCTCCATGCGCGTGCAGCAAAGGGATTTTCCATCTTTATTTCTGCAGCACGAGTGCTGAATATCCTCCTTTCTGCTGTCTGCAGTACAGTAGTTCATTGAGAGAGGAGAGGTTTTGTGTAGATCATTACTGCTGTTTATATAGTGTACATTTGTCTGTACAGTACAAGCAGATTAGACTGGACACAAAACCCCCGTCCCCCCCAGGCCACCCTTTTTCCTGAAACGACAAGAAAATAAAAAATTAGTGCAGTTACTGTACTGTACTGTACTGTATGTGCGTACTGTACTGTATGTGCGTACTGTACTGTATTATGGCAGAACTACTGTAGGTGACTGGTGCAGCTTTCTCTGGAAAGAAAAAAATGGAGCAGTTAGTACGCAGTTACTGTAGTACTGTCAAACTAGTCTACTGTATACTGTAACTACTGTATACTCTGACTACTTTTAAATTAAACTAATTACTGTAGTGTATACTCTTACTATCTGGAAAGAAAAATTCTGTGCCATACTTACCTGTATCATACTGTACTTACAATACTACAGCACAGTACTACTTTCCTGATGCTTGCCCATTACGCGCGATGACAATGGGCAACACAGTGGCAATATGGTCTATATATTTATTGCAGCGTTCCACGGTGAGTTCATCATTCCAAAAACTCATTATGCCTTTCAACAACTCGTCCTTTTTGGAGGGTTTCGTCACTTTCCGGATATGGTCCTTCAGCTGATGCCAGACCATTTCGATCGGATTGAAGTCTGGCGATCTGTCATTGGAAAGAAAGGACAATTGGTTTAAGAGCTAAAAACATTGGGGAACAAAAATGGGACACGGTCTACTGCACTTACTCCGCTGGCATCTTCACCCAGTTGATGCCGCGCTCAAGGATATGCGTCGTTGACGCGGTGTGCTTGGGATCGTTGTCCTGGTAGAAGCGGTGAACATCGAGGAACTCGCGTGTGATGTATTGCACTATCTCGGGCACAATGTTGTCTTGGAAGAAAGCTTTATTCATGATTCCTATTGCAAGAAAAGAAAAGTGCTCAAAAAACTGCACAATAGTACAGTACAGTGCATACGGTAAGGCAACACTAGTCAAGTACAGTGCATTAGGCGACATTATATTTGATAAATTTTACCTGCAAAGGTGACAATGCATCCCGGTCCACGCCTAGAGATGGCACCCCACACATGCAGCTTCACAGGGTGTTTTGGCCGCGGCTTCAAAGATATGCGGCCTTTTTTGTGGAATGCAAAGCTTGCAAATCTCTCCAGTGACACAGTAGACTCATCTGTGAAGATGCAATCCTGGAAAGTCTCCCCACTGTCGATCCATGCCTGGGCCTGGAGCACTCTTTTGATTTTGTTTGCGTCCCGTATCATAAGGTTTGCTCTGTAATGACAAGGAATAATTTTTTTTAGCGGCACAGTGCAGTACAGTTTGCGAAACAACACTTTTACCTCCTGTACTGTCCAGTACTAACCTCACACGTCCATATTTCCATCCAATGCTGCGTCTCATCTTCTTTATGCTGCTCTCGGATACAGTCAGATTGTGCTTTTCCTGCAGAGTGTTTTTAACCCTTAATGCACTCCTCTCATCATTCTCCTCACTTATTTTGTCCACCAGAAGAGTTGTCTCCCTACAATGTAAAGAAAATATATTGTTTTATTAATATGCAGCAATATAAAATGTATATACTGTAAATATAATGTTGTAATATTAAATAAATTGAAATATACAAAAAATATAGACTGCTGTACTATAAATATACACAATAAATATATTGTTGTAATATAAATATACATCCTATATATACCGTTGTAAGATAAATTGAAATATACAAAAAATGTATACTGCTGTATTATAAATTTAAATAGACAAAATATATATACTGTTGTACTACAAATATAAATATACACAATAAATATACTGTTGTAATATAAATATAAATATAAATCCTATATATACCGTTGTAAGATAAATTGAAATATAATGTACAAAAAATGTATACTGCTGTACTATAAATATAAATAGACAAAATATCTATACTGTTGTACTACAAATATAAATATACACAATAAATATACTGTTGTAATATAAATATAAATATACATACTATATATACCGTTGTAAGATAAATTGAAATATACAAAAAATGTATACTGCTGTACTATAAATATAAATAGACAAACTATGTTGTAATATAAATCAACAGAAATAACAATAGTATTACAGTAGATACAGAACTGTACTGTAGATGTACTATACTGTATGAACAGTACAGTACAGTACGTACAGTACAGTTTTCTATATTTTTTTTTGTTACGTTTTATAAATATACTTACGCGTTAGTTACCCTTGGTGCCTTTTTCCGGTCTCTGTTTTTTCCGTATGCATGATAGCTCACGGTGTTTAATGGCACAACGAGGCCAGAAGTAGCTAACCAGCATTGGATAGCAGCAATTCGGTGTCCGCTCTTGTACATCTCCTTAATTCGCATGCTGAGATCCTTTGAAATCTTTTTACAGGCATTGCTGCGAGTACAAAGAAATACAAACACAAGAATGTATATTCGATGTTTAGTCGATGTGTATTCTATGTGCAGTCAATACACAAATGGATGGGTATTTATACGGTAATGACTCACATTAGAGTACGCCCACTTTCAACACCTGTACCTGGTCGTCATGCATAAAAGGTTACACACTTTGCATACTGTAGGCCACCACTCGCTGATTTTTATCTGAACTTGCCCTTGTCCAGATACTGCTTTGTGCCACCTGCTTCCATGGAGCATCCACGGTTTTATGGACGCAAGAACCCACTCACCTCTGCCGTGCCTGTCATGCTGAAAAAGTGAAAGGCGGTTGCTGTTTCCACGCCAAGGGCAAAGCGACAGGCTAAGGCCAATAAAGAAAACCTTCTGCTGACCCCAAAGGTTAAGGGTTTTCTTAGACGTAAGCCTCATTATGTGAAGAAGACACAGAACGAATGGCAGCCAACCCATCGGACCCGCACACCACTTCCTCCCATATGCTTCGACGACTCTGCTGTAGCTGTCCTGGAAATCTTCATCCCGTCTTTTCCACCCCCATCTTCTCCGGTTCCATCTGACGACGCTGCCGCCTCTGAAATCCACGGGTCACTGTCTCCTCTGCTCTTGGATGACTCTGCTTCTCGGCCGGAATCCAAAGGTCACTTTCTCCATCCCTCTTCGACGACGCTTCCACTTCTCCTCTACCGGGTATCCACAGGTCACCTCCTCCACTCTCCCTCGATGCCGCTTCTGTCCATGGAACCCCCATCTCATCCTCCGTTGCACCCATCCCCCCAGATGTCCAGACGCATGCACAAGAAGCAGCTCGTTAGACCGGATGCTGAATAGGATAAGTGTGGATCTCCCTGGGAACTCTATCGTGCTGGCAAAGATAGATCTTCTTCTGGAGACAATGCTAAATGTGGAGCAACGGATGCTACAAATGGAACAATGGATGGATCGACGGATGGAGAAGATAGAGGCTGACATAGCGGGCATACATTATTTGCTCGGTGCTAATGCCCCTGTTTCCCCGCCGCTGGAGCAGGGGGGTGACATGGATGTGATGAATGAGACCTTCGACCCCCTTCCATCAGCAAGCGCACCCCCTCCACCAGAAGATGTAGTGTACATGCATGCCGTTGAGGAGGACATGACAACCCCGTCAAGACCACGCCAGGAGACATCACGGCGACCATGACCAGAGGAAAGCTTCCTCCCAGACAACCTACCATCGCCCGTCGCCTCAAGCACATCCGCTCCCAAAAGACCTACACCCGCTCGCATCGAAACGGTGCCCGACATCACCCTTTGCGATCTGCCACCAGCGCTCAGGGAGAATTATAGGGTGAAGAGTGCTGGTGTACCCCACAAGTATGCCTTGATCATTTTTAAGCACCATGTTCCCTACTCGTTGTACTGCAAGTGGGTGTTCAAAGTGAACTACGATGGGAATCGCGCAAAAAAAGGCGCTTCCTGTCAATTTAAGGAAAAACATTGTGGAAGAAATGCGGTGCTTTTATGCAGTTACAGATCCTGTAATGAAAGGCGTTAGAGACTACATTAATGGCGTTTTGCGCTATGCAAGGAATCGGCCATGGACGGACAATGTGGAGGACTTTCAGTGAGACCATATTGTTGTGCTGAACTGTATTGTACTGTACATGTTTTGCCCTACTGTTACTTAAAATGCTTCAACATTGTATTTGTAAATAAATGTTTTTGAACTTACTGCACCAATAAAAGAACATGTTGATTTGTCTTACTGTACTGTACATTGTTTCCATTTGCTCCTTTGATAGTACTGTATAACAAAATACAGGGTTTATAGAATGTAGAGCAGTGGTTCCCAAACTTTTTCGGTTCAAGGGTCCCCAAGGCAATCAGAATTTTTCAAGGCTCCCCAAGGCGATCAGGATTTTTACACGGCGCCCAAAGTAAAAACAAAGGTGTATATACATACCTAACAGTTGCAGTGCGCAGTTGGTGTCCCTCTCAGACACTCTCACTCTCTCTCACACACTCTCACTCTCTCTGACCTCACTCTCTCT